>NW_008626274.1:6849-61157 GCF_000691845.1 Merops nubicus
TTCCTGCCAGGCTCCCAGGCTCCCAGGCAGGGTGGCTCCAGTGAGAGGCAGCTCCCACCACCCAGAGCTGGCCTCTGAGGAGCTGGTGAGCACACAGCTGGGGGCAGGGGCAGGCAGTGCCCATGAGGAGAGAGCAGTGGCAGGGGAGCAGAGGAGAGCCAGGCTGACCCATGAGGAGATGCACTGGACACAGCACTGCTCATCTATCACCACAGCAACGTGGGAAGAGCCTCTGGCTGTGAAAGACTGGGATGAATAACTGCTCAGGACCATGATCTAGTCCTCCCTAGTAACATTAAAATATTGAGCAGCCATGTTGGAGCTGGAGACAAAGCAAGCAGCAGAAGGCACAGGATTGATCCTGCAGGACAGTGCCCTTGTAACTGCTGGGGATTAGTGAGGAGGTCAGAATAAGGCCCATGAAGAATAAGTGACTTACAGAAAAAGGGGCTGGAGCTGCTGTGAGGAAGCAGCAATATCAACCAGCACTTTTGGTGGCTCAGAGAGGAAGGGCTCCACCTTCTGAGCATATTTCATTAGCTCAGCACCCTGTGAGCTCTTGCTAGTCCTACTGTGACTGTTGGGCATGTCTGGAAGGGCTTCTGCTGCAGTAGAAATCACTGTGCCTGCTCTGAGTAAGACCAAACTTGCTGTGAGACCCTCCTGGAGGCCAGGCTGCTGTTAATGCAGGGTTCATCTGAGGGAACTTGACTTCTGGTTCTGAGCCAGGTAGCTGGCTGTCCTTGCCCACACTGAGCTGCAAACCAGCATGCTGCTAGGCCTGAGCTCTGCTCTCACTTATTCCAGAGGAGCTGTAGAAAACCAAAAGTCCTTATGGGAGGATGGCTGACAAAAGGTGGGATACACCTGCTAGGAAAGATACAGGTAGGGTGGGTGCTGCCTCAAAGCCCTTCCCAACCTATTCCCTGTATTTCTGCCTTTAGTCTCTTTTTATGTCTAATTCTCTGTGTTTTATCATTCACTTTTTATGTATTCATTGCATTCCTCAGGAAGTGAAATGAATAATGGACACATTATTTTTTAAACTACATAAGTAATTAATGTGGGAAAGCCCTAAACAGGCCAGGAATCTGGCACTTCAGGAAAGCCTAGGTTTAAGTTTGAAGCTAAATTGCTTGCTGGGGTGAAATCAGAGTCTCGCTGGAAATACTTTTCCACACCTCTTGGCTTTGAGGAAACTGCAAAGTCAGCTCTGAGTCAAACTTTGTAGCTTTGGTTGTCTGGAAGAAATGCAGCTTTGAGTTACTGGAGATGTGCTGCAAATCACACACTGGTCTCTGCATTAAGGACTGCTGTTAAAAAACCATTACAGATAAAGCCATTGTTGCCTGCAGCCCGCTGTGCCCTGCACTCAAGCTCCAGCATAACAACCTCTCCTGAACTCAGTAAGTGGTTTAGGACCTTCAGCTTGCTTGGAATAGGGCCTGGAAGCTGGACTCTACAATGGCTTAATGCAGACTGGACTAGAGCAAGAGCAATTAGTCACAGGGCAAACAATTCTGGTTCTGCAACAAGAGGCAGCGAGTAGAAAATGCAAAGAGAAGACATTCCTTGAAACTAGCAGGACCTCAAACAGGCAGCCACACACAGCAAAGGTGACAGAGCTGCCTCTTGGCTGCACAGACTTCCCAAACTCTGATCTCTCAAGCACACGCCCATGGTGACTCAATGGTGCAGATGTGCTCCTCACTAGACTCCAACCCCACCTAACAGAAATGATAATCTCTCTGACAGAGCCTGGTGTGTGGAGCTCCTGAGCAAATGTGCCAGCAGTGAAACTACAGGCTTTGTTCTGCTCCTTGCACGTCCCAGTAGGCAAGAACAAAAACCTGGGAACTGAAGTCCTGCAAACAGGCAAAATACCTGCAGCCTGGTAAGATCCAGGCTATCTGTATGAACAGTGACATATGTATGCTTTTATATAGAGAGAGAGAGTATGTATACATAGCCATGCATACACATCATGGGTATTTAAATTATTTCTTCCTGTTAGTCTCCAAGAGCCCCACTGATGTCAGAGGGAACGTGCACATTGGCTTAGACAGGAGTGACACTGGGTCCTCAGTGAAGAGCAGGTTTTCTCAGGGTAGCAAACAGCCTCTGGCCATCTGCCCCGTGCTCCTCCCAGGAGCTGGCCCTGGGCCAGGCAGGTTCACTCCCACACTTCCTTGCCACCTTTGCTCTGTCTCCTCGATTTGTGCTGCTGTGGCAGCCTGTGGACATGCATCTGAAATAAGGACCATGGTGCACTCTGAATGGGCTGTTCCTTTTGGCCCTGGGCCCCTCTGTATGAACAGCCCTTTCTCTGCTCCCTCAGAGAACATCTTTCTTCCTTTCCATTTCCAAATAAAAAGTCTGAGGAGTGACTCCTGGCTGAGCAAAGGCCAATGATGCAGGCTGTGAGTAATCAAAAGGTGCAGCCTGCACAACTGAGGGCAAAGAGGGGTTAATTCAAGCACTCATGTGCCTGTTACCTGTGGGATTGCTTTTATGAGATACAGAGGCAAATAGAAAGTACATAGTATTTCCAGAAAGCACTCTGCTGATCTTCTAGACACAGATATACAGATACTTTGCTTGGAAGTGAGGAGCTGTGGTGCCAAGCACCCAGAAAAGGGCATGATGCCACCAGCCAGCTAGAGCTGTAGTGCTCTGGGCTGCTAGGAACAGACTCCTGGCTTCTCCTGAGCTGCCAGCCACTGCTCCTCTGCAAGGCAGCATCTGCTTCTCCTGAGCTGTAAGATCAAAGGGGAGTCTAAGCCTGGATCCAGTGTGGTATTGAGAAGCAAGGTTTTCCCCACCAGCAGAATTCCTGAGTCCTTACACCCACTCTGAGCACAGCCATGCCCCTGAGAGTGGTGGCATGCTGCAGTTTAGGTACAAGAGGTGTCAGCCCCAGACAGGTCTGGATAGCATCCAACTCTGAGCACAGGATTTGATCAGAAATGCACTTCATAGGTCATAAAAGAAATAATCAGAAATCTCCTTATGATTACAGGTTTTAGAAGATGAGTGTCCGAGGTCATTTTCACATGGATATTCTTATGATTCCCTTTCCCCCAGCTATAATTCATATTTTTGACACCTGCAATTTCTAAGAAGCCTACAGACATTTTTGTGAGCCTGATGCTCTTCCTCATCTGGTTGGTGCAAAGAGCTTGTCCTTTGGGGCCACTGCCTCGGGCAGAGGAGTTGCTGGCTGAAGAACCAGGGAGGCAACCAGAAGAGTGGAGAGTTTTCCATCTGTGCCAAATTTCTCTCCAATTTCCCCTGAAGGTCTCTGCCCTGCCTCTAGCTCATTCACATCTGCTCTCTGTAATATTTCACAGGGCCACAACAGAGGAGTTGTCCACTGCTGCTGTAGCTATTTTTCACTGAATCCACCCCCACACAATGCTTGGCTGCTCCTCCAACACATGAGCTGGAGCATCTATGTCATAGAACCTAAGGCTAATAGTGGGATCAGAGGTGGTGCAGCTCCTCGGCTCTTCAGTACTTCCATGCATGAAGCAGTTTAAAGGTCAAGATCCCCCACGTGACCTTATTATTTTATGTTTATAATTCAAAATTGACATTTTTCACTTTCTTCTGAAACTTGGAAGTGGAATCTGCAGCTTTTATTGCACAGAAGTAATAAAAAATGAAAATGTGTTACAGTTTCATGTAAAAATAGCCTTGACCTGAGCAAGAATCCAACATTATGAAAGTTAGCATAAACAAGCATTACATGAAAGAGAAGAAAACAAAAATGTAATTTTTTATCACTTAGTATGAAAAGACATTTGGAAAGAAACAAAACCCAGTATCTGGGATGCAAAATGCCATGGAAAAATGGGTAACTGTTCTGCTGCAGACCCTGTAGCTAAAGTATCAATCACTTCTACATCATTCGTACTGCAAAGGCATTTAGCATCCCTTCTGCTAGTGAAATAAAATGCATGAATGCAGGACAAATGTGGCACACAGGGAGTTCAGGGCACTGCAGGTTACAGCCAAGTAAAGCTACTGAGCAAAGCAGTAAAATGGCAAAAGAACATTAACTTGATCTGAGGAGCATTTGGAAACCCTCTGCACGCCCAGCTCTCCATGTTAGGTGCAGATAAGCACAACAGCAGCTCTGCAGCTTATACAGCAGAAAACATTCCTGGTTGATTTTGATGGAAAAGGTTTTGCACTGAAGCTTGACAGGTTTGTGATTTTCCTGATGCAGGGAAGGCTTGATCTTTGGAGCCAGGCATGGTGTGTGACCAAAAGAGCAGTGACAAGATGTGAGGCCTGGTGGTGCTCTAGGTTAATTCCTTTGCCATGTGAGCTGGGAGATAGTGGACCTTAAAAATCCCATAATACCACTTAATACTGCACTTCCCCTGCTGCCAGCTTCCTGTAAGGTATGAGTGAGCCCAGTAAAGGAGAGGGCAAGTGCTCTCTGCCACTGACAAGCTAAACTCCAAGTGCTCAGATAGGAAAACAAAGAGCATCCAAAGCACTAAATCTGGATAGGTTTTGAGATAAAAGCTGCTAAAAAAGAGACCTGTTAAAACTGAAGCCAGGGAGAATAAACTCAGAAAGGGTGATTAAACTTCTCTCTTGGCTTGTTTGCACTGGCTGGCCATTCAAAATTGCCTGAAAAATGGCCACTATGTGATTAACTTGGAGATCTCAGAGTGTACTGCATGTTCCAGCTCCCACAGAGGCTCCACAGTGTTATCAGGATGCCAGTACTTAGTGCTGAACTTTATTAAGCACGAAAGAAGAAAAAAACAAAACCAAACTTGAATTTTTAACATTCTAAGCTAGTCCTTAAAAAACATTTATAGAGTTGATGACAGTGATTCAACTCAGCAGCCTAGGAAGGGAGACTAGAGTGAGTATTGACTTTGCTTTCCCAGTCTGTGGTTTGTGGTAAAGGAAATTTTTCAATTCTCTATCTTTCACTACTGGCAATTCTGGTTGTGAAATAAAGACCACACCGATATTCTTCATTATTGTTAATGCCTTTATGAAAGACTGATTTGGATTTGGAATCGCTCTGAAGTCTACTAAAGTGATTAAATTTTTAAAAATTACTGACCTAGTTCATTCAGATAGCTGTAGGGTCTCCAGTCTGCAGTTTCTCTGTCAAGGATTTTGTTACTGAGCTGTTCAAAAAGTATGATAATGGGTTAATGCTGAAATAAATAAGACAGTTCCCACCCAAGACTTCAGCCCAATGATGTCACAAATAAAAATGGGAGATGACAATTACCTTGGCCTCACCATTTCAGTTCTGTATCTGTGGGAATTTGACAGTTGTTCACTAGCATTAGGGAAAATCACAAAGGAAAGTCACTTCACCAAGCAATGAACACGAGCATGCTGGAAAATGCAGGATTCCCTCCAGGGACCAGGGATCAGGACTGGGATGCCTGTGCCCGTGGAGAGACACGCTGGCAGTTTCAGAATAATGAATGGAGATGGCTGGATCCAAAGCACATGGCTGGATTCAAAGCAGAAGGCTGGATCCAAAGCAGGTACATGAGCATGCGTGCAGCAGCTGCTGGGAACACAGGGGCTGCCCAATGCAGCCCAGCGTGGCCTCACAGGAGAGGGAACTGCTGCAGGATTCCTCTCAATTCAAGGAAAATCACATTGGCAACAACAAAGCCTGAAGCCAGCGAGAGCAGCACGGAGCCCAGGGCTGCCATTCCAGGAGGGCACAGCTCCACTAGACTGGGGCTCCAGAGCAGCTCTACAAAGCTTGTGGTGACCAGGTGAGGCCCAGCAAGGAGGGTCTGTGAATCCCTGTGGTTGCTACCAGTGCTGAGTTTTCCACCTGGACACTCCTCCCTTGAGAGCCACGCCTGCTGAAGGCACAGCTGGTCCTCAGCAACTGTCAGGTCAAGAGCAAATCCCAACCCCATTTCTGAAAAGCTAAAGTTATGAAGCTACTGTTGCTCTCCTGTGTCTGCTCCCAAACTGGAAAGCCTCCTGCCCCTGTTTCTGAGGGTTCAGCTCTGCTATTTTACCGTGTTACAAGAAAATGCTCAACAATAAAGGAGGTTAAAATTGAAACAAAGCATTAAAAACACCACAACATTTCATTTGCCTGCTCTCATGAATTTTTGCTTAATTTTCATAATGGGTTTTAAGACTTGGAAGAAGAAAAAGCCTACTGATGTGCTGAAGTCTATCAGTCTACCAGGAAACACTGCCAGATTGGGAGGGATAACAGGGCTGTCCCATGAAGCAGTCAGGGATGCTGCTCTGTGCCATGTAACGTGGACACGGCCCAGGGGCAGAGCAGCCACCAAGCAAAGTGACTTCAGAGGGGTTCAGCCCCCTGAGTCAGCTGCAAGGAGCACAGCACCACCTGCAAGGAATAACCATGTCGTGGGAGGTGGAGAAATACAGCAGGCAGGAGAAATGCTGGACCAAGAGAGGGGAGAAAGGAACGGGGCTGGGCAGCCACGCAGCTCCTCTGCCCCTGGGTTTGGGTAGTGACCACACAGGGAAGGGCTCTGGGTCAGGAAATCTCTGGTGAAAGTCCCCCTGTAAATGGGGCAGTGTGGACCAGTGGGATCCTCCCAGCTGGGTCACTGCAGAGCTCTGCAGCCTCTCCCTTATCTCTAGGGAAATCATCTGCAAACACTCCTCTCTATGAGGAGCATCACATTTAGGACAACTGCACTATATATTACAAACTGCATTGACATTTAGCTTTTATCTGATTGCAGAAACTGGGTTTCATTTGGGGGAAGATTTGTAACAACCAAAGGCAAAACCTTGCCCTCATTGACTGCGTCCTGCTGATTGAATTCCTTTGATTCAGGATGCAGAAAGTGGTCTGATGTGTTTTTTGCATCAAATATAATCTGCCCTGGCATAAGGAGACCCAGGAAAACCCACGGGGAGAGCCCTGCACAGAGGCATGGGAGACAGCACAGATAGAAAAGGCTGTGCACACACACACACACACACACAATGTTGGGTCACTCTACAAGCAACTGTGCAGTATTTTTAGAGCCATTCAGCTGAAGCTTTTACATAAAAAGGTTCCATCATTTGCTAAGCAGGAAACTGTGCTCCAAATGGGCTGAACTCCAGCCTGGAAGAAATATTCAGGACATACAAGAGTGCAAATACACCGACCACACACACACACAGATGTGTGTGCATGTGTGTGTATATATCTATATATATATGTCAGGCTTTGGCTGAGAGACACCCTGCTGCTGAGCCACCAGCACTGACCTTGAAAGAGGCATTAATTCAGGGTGGTTCTGAGCCCTGTGCTGCATGGGCCACGAAGCCAGATGATCAGCAGGTCCCTCGTGGCCCCACAGCCCATGAATCTCAGCTCAGCCAGCCCCAGCAGCACAGTGATAGCTGTAGCCAGTGTCTCATCCTGCTCCTTCTCCCTTTCTGCCTCTGCACACTCTCACTGAGGTCCCACGTCTCATCAGCTCATTAGCCACCTCTGCACCAGCCACCCTCCTCAAGGACATGCCCAGAGCAGAGAGCTGATAAAGCTGGTTGCCTGCAATGTTTCTGGAGTGCTCCCTGCCCGAGCACGGCTGTGACCGCACCTTTGGCACCTCCCAGCTGGCACCTCCCAGCTGGCACCTCCCAGCTGGCACCTCAGGAGTCCTTGCTTCATCACTCAGCAGTGCCTCGTGCTCCCCAGTGCTGGGAACATCATCACTGACAGCAGGCACATGGAAGGGGTGGACGGGGCAGCCAGAGCACACACACACACGAGGTGATGGGAAGCAGAGGGGTCTGTAAGGTGGGTGCAGCCTGCCCAGCCCTGGGGGTGGGCACGGCCCCACTGCTGGGTTCCACCAGTGGTGCCCACGGCTTCTTCCTTCCTCTCAAAACTCACAGCAGCAACACGAGTGCTGATTTTCAATCCAGCTGCACCACTTAGCTCACAGTTACTAAAGTCCTGGGGTTTCTATTAAAAGCTGTGTTTTTGCAGGGTTTATAAATCAGCTCAGAAACTGAAAATTTGGCATGACGAGCTATGGGCTAGAATTGATTTTTTTTTTTTTTAATGAAATGATTTGGGGACATTTCTAAGTTTTTCAGAATGCAGTAATTACAAAGAAATGTGATTATAGCTGTCTCTTTGTGCTACTATCGTTTCTTAACACTATAATTTGTTAACTTTTTTCTTCTTAAGACCGACGATACTTCAGTTTTTAGAGTGAAGCAAAATTGCTTTTCTAGAGGAAAAAAATCCTTCACAGTAAATTTATCCACTGAAAATCCTAGCTTGTAATTTTAGCAATTTGGTTAAAACCGCCTCAGAGCTGGCAATTTTTCCTCTAAGGTCAAGGAGATACTGGCTTGAGTAAAGCAGAGGCACTGTCAGCCCATCTGAAACAGCTGGACAGGGCACAGTGCAAGTCACTCACCAGCTGCCATTTGTCAACGCTCAGGGTTTAAAGAAGCCCATGGTCATTAGGCAAAGAAGTGCTGGCAGGAGCTCCATCACACCTGTATCCTTCAGGGGAGCACTAGAAGAGTTCCTCAGTAACTGCCTTGACTTCAGGTTTCTGTGGTCCAAGCTGCTGTTTCTCAGTTTTAGATCCTGAACACTCTGCAGTGATTCTGTATTTGCCGTCTTCCTTTTTCTTGGGCAAGTTTGAGTCACAGCCACTTTAATGATGCCTTCTGTGGTTGAATTCTCTTTTATTAGCTGGGTGATATCCAGTCAGACCATTTCCAGTGACCTCTGTTTTGCAATTTCTAATTTTATGTGAAGTCTTTGGTAGAATTTAGAGCTTCCTTTAATAGATGTGAATCTGCTGGCTTTAAAAATTCAGGCCATCTAATAGCAATTGATTTTTATGAAGTCTGTAGAAACCAGAAACACCTGCAAAAGTGCAAGGTGAGGGTCCTCCATTTGTGACATGCCCGTGCAGCAGCCTCACGCTTTATACAGAGGATTCTTCACAAACTTTTGCAGCCTTTTGTAAAAGTGAGAGATATTCCTACATTCATGCACAATCCAAAAACTCAAATACAGAGCTGGCGTTGAAGCACTGGTTGTGGTTCTGTGAATGGTCCCACCAAACTCCCTCTGAGCAAAAGAGCATCTGAGAATCTGGTCTTGAACTCAAGCAATGAGAGCTCTGATGAAGACAGGGGCATGGAGGTGAGTGTGCAGCCCTGTTTATCTGCTTTGGACCATTTTGGTGCTGGCACAATTTCACTTGAGTTCACTTATGATACTCCTTGCTGCACATGTCACATGAACAAAGGCCAGACCTCCTTGTAGGAGCTAGTAAGCAAAGGTCAAATTTTGGCCTCACTTAAAGGATAGTAAGGCATTGACTTCAACAGGGCCAGCATTCCACCCAGGCTGACTTCACAGCTCACTCACGTGGGAAGAGCTTTCACTTGGAGCAAGGTGCTGGTGGTTGAAAACTCACACTGAGATGCAGGAGCCTCGACCTCCTCCTCAGGCCCAGAGGTGCAGAGCTGCTCTCCTGGACGTGGCACAGAGACAGCTCAGCCCCACAAACTCCTGCTGGCAGCCAGAGCGGGCTGTAGGGCCACAGGACTGGAAGGGCTCTGATCACCCAGCCCCTGAGTCCAGCCACATTTATTGCAAACACCCAGGCACATAATCACTTAGATAGCTGATCAAGCTCCATTTTAACAGTAATCAGATTTCTTTGTCCCATTAATCTTACTGGGAAGCTGTTCCAAAATCTCACTGATCTGATGTTAGAAATCTAATTTCCAGCTTCGATGCATTCATGGCCAGTTCATCTTCATTTGTTCTTGTGCCAGCTCTGTCATCTAACTTAAATAGCTCTTCTCCCTCCTAGTGTTTACCTCGTCATACTTAGAGATGGCAATCATACTCCCTCTCAGCATTCATTTTGCTAGATAAAAGAAGCCAAGCCTTTTTTAGTCTCCTCTCATATGCTCCCCCTTACCCTCCCACTTGCTTTTCCCTGCATGTATTCCAGTCTGAGCGCTCACCAGCACAACTCACCACTCTCATACACACCAGGAGGATTTTAATGCTTCCACTTGTACTTGTCTGTCAGCAACTTCAAAGTTTTTACCTTCAGGACACGCGTAGGGTCCTGTGCAGTGGCCAAATGTCTCTCTGGCAGAGGGAACACGAGGTGAGATACCTCCCCCTGGTATCCCAGAGGAGATGCAGGAAGGCTTGGAACTGCTGCCTTCCTCGGAAGACAGACTTGTCTCACAAACCACGACCCTTGGGGCAATGCTGCACCTTCTAGCTTCTGTCCTTGGCCATCCTTGCCCACCTCACTCCCCTAGGGAAGCCCCCACTGACGACAGCAGCAGGGGCAGTAAATGCAGGATCAGCATAGGACAGACTGACCCTGCTGAGCCAGAACAGGGCTGGGAGAGGAAAACAGACAGCAGGAAGGACTACAGAAATAATATGTGTAGAGTTGGGCGAGAAAAGGGAAAACGGATATGAGAAAAAACAGAAAAGATAACAGAGTGGAGAGAACACCAAGGGAAGGGGAGAGAAAAGGCAAAACAAGACACAGAGAGGAGAGGATGAGGGGTGTGGGAGTGCAGGAGAGAGAAAACCTCAATCTGGAGCAGGGCTGCATCTCTCTCCCCACTGCCCTGTCTTTGTACCTTTGCCCAGGCTGTCTCTCAGAGAGAAGTGATAGAGGAATGGCTCCAGTCCATCACCTCAAGGCATGATCTCCTTTGAGCACAGGGAGGATAATGCTTCCAGGGCTCTGGCTCAGCAGTTCAGAGATTCCTCTGCCCTTTTTTTCCATTTTGCATCTGTGCTGGTTCCTTTGTGACCCCAGCTGGCACTACAAAGAAAGGATTCCTCCAAGTACAACTTGTGTACATTTCCCTGCAGAAAGTGGGAAAGGCACCAGCCGAAGTGATTTGGAAATGAACCTCGTTAAGGCAGCCATTAGGGGCTTTATGTGCTCTTTTGTCTCCCTTGGCTGGAGAACTCCACAAACAGAAGCAGTGTATTTTTGGCCATCCTCAGCCATCCAGTACTGCAAAGCATTCTCATTAATAAGTAAGATGATGGGAGATCTAAAGGAAATATCAAGCCATATATTTTGATACATGCCTTGAAAATGCCAGATTTCTTGTTTTTCTTTTCTGAATATCAGGACAACCTGCTAACCAACTCCTGACAGCCAGCACTACAGCAGGGTGAGCAGCTTCCAAGCTGGTCCAAATGCATCACTTGGGTTTTAAACTTTTTGGCAGCTTAATATTTGAAGTAGCTCTATGACAAGATGGTGCTGCAGCCTGGGAAACCAGGATAGCTGCTTGCTTTGACCTTTTCTGAATTCATCTAAATCACCACAACAGGATTAGTGGTCCAGACCCACACTCATGGGGTTCATCCTCAATTTGACATTATGAGCGTCTGCACTTTCAGTTTAGGGAGGAAAAATGCATGATGCAAGGGGACCATCTACATCAGAAAACCTATTTACACATCTGTCTACACTCTTCTCAGAGAAATCTCTGGAGCCAGCCTTTTTATTATATTTTAATGAGGTTTTCTTTTAATAACCAGGAAATGACTTACAGGGTCACATGTAGAAATATTTTTGCATAGTCTCTTGTACAATAGTGTCTTTCTTACATTAATCTTGTTCTCATGGCTTTCCAGTCAGCAGAGCTACATTTGGATTAAGGTGACACAGCCTGCATGTACCATCATTCTTAAAACTGACATCCCTGATGAAATCAATGGCATTTCCTTTTTCCCTGCTCCCTACCCTTTGCCCCACCTTGGCTAAAGGAGGCCCTAAAGGAAGAGCTGTCTTACTATTTACCACATCTAAATCTATTCCTGAAGTGGTGCATTGAGTGATGGAGTTGTCCAAGAGTGGTCCTAGGGAATTGATAGCAACATGTGACAAGTGAGGTGCTCCTGGATGTTGGAGCAACACTGTCTGAAGAGCTCTGCTGGGGAGCTTTAAGTAACAGCAGAATGCCCCTGGATGAGAACAGTGCTCAGAAGCACCCTTAGACACCTTCTTGCATCTATACACTTTTCTGTGTCAGCAAGAAATTTGTGTGTCTACTGACCTGGGAAACCATAATATAGCGAAGGTGGATGACTGACTTAATGCTTCATTGATTTACTTTCGTTATATTAAGGGATAATTACAATTATCTGGTTATTTATCTTTTCTGAGAAGCAAGCATACCTTAGAGTTGCTAAGCCACGAAGCCTTATTGACCCAGACAGGCATGTGCTGCAACTCCAGTTGCCACACACAGAGGTGATGAAGACAGACCCTGGGGCAAGCAGAGCTTTCTGTGCCTGCTGGAGCTACCATGTCAGAACAGCTACACTGGGCTTTGGAATAATGCTGGCAGGCAACAGGGTCCAACAGGCATTGCTTTGGTTCATTTCCTTGAACTGATAAGAACATTGCTACAGTGGGGTGGGATAATATCTACCTTACTGGAGCTGTTTCCATCCAGATTACTGGTAAAGAAGCGTGAAGTCACACCACATGGGAGAGTGTGGTAGCTTGGATTGGAAAAACAATGTACACTGCCGCTACCTTGAGATACATCTGGGAAGAAAACAAGTCATCACAAAACACTTTGGAAGCCACAATGGTTCTTAAGAAACTGCAAACATGCTCGAGACAATCTAGGTTAGAAAACTCTGTTAGAGTACTGGGTGTTACAAAAACATCTGCAGATGAAATCTATGCTGCATTACCATGGTGTGACACTCTTGACTATTAGCATTAAATGTAAGATAAAAAAGCAAAATATTTAATTAATACAGTGTTCTCTTTTTGAAGATCTTAAAAAAGCAATTCCTGACAGTCCAGCTGCTTTGCAGGTGAGGGAACAAATGGGAAACTCAGGAAATCCATGGTCTGCAGCACAGCTTCTTCCTTCATTTAAACCCATGTAAGAGCTACTGATGAGAATAACCTTTGTACTTATTAAACAATTCATTAATGGCTTTTTTTTTTTTGTTACAAAATAAGTAAGTTAATGTTAGAAACCAAGGTGCTATAATCATGTTAAGGAGTCCAAAACATTTTACACAGCTCTTTGTGCAAGGCTTAGAAAAACCAGAAAGCTGAAGCACTGAAAGGCAAACTTGGGCAGTTACATTGTTAGGCTTAGTGACATTTTAACTATTTCCTCACTTTAACTTGTGAACACATTTACCAAACAAAATAATTTACCAAGACAGACATCATATTTATACTGGCACTTCTATCCACAATCCTGATCTGGTTCCAGCTTAATCACAAATGGATAAATATTTCAAAGTACCATCAGAAGAAAGGATGAAAAATGTAAACTGAAGCAGCATCGTTTAAACAGCTAAGCCCTGTGAGAAGGAATTGAATGGGTTTTAATCAAAATAAAACCATTTTGCTTAAATTGTAGGCAGAAAGGTTAGTTACAGGAAACCCCTTCACACAGAAACGGTATGGAGTGCTGGGGTGGCTGCTTGTCCCCACCACCAGGGATCTTTCATGAAGCTGGGCAGGAGATGAGTGAGGAAGGGCAAGGACCTGGCTGGCACTGTCTGTGGGAGGGGGGTACCTGCTCCCCATCAGCCCTCTCTGCCTGCCCTCTGCGTCTGCATCCCTGTGAACATGCACTTTGCTTTGCTGACATCTTGTGGAGATCTAGATTTAGCCTAATTTACTGCAACACGTCCTGTTTCAGATAAGTGGTTTTATCTGCAGGCTGTCTCTCACAGCAGTGCTGTGGCACGCAGCTGCACAGGCACACAGGTATCTGGCTGGGGTTTCTTTGCTGCTGAAACACGCAGAGCAATTCCTGAGGTCAGATCTGTTTTGTAGTGAGTACAGAGCCTTTTAGTCCCAGCTATTTTCCGAGGCTGTTGCTAACAGTGTGTCTCAGATCAGAGGGTGGTAGTCTGCCACCTCCCCTAACTACAGCTCTGATACTTGCGGTAGAACTCACAAGAAACAGAAACCTCTTGGGGTCTGCAGATGAGACCAGGGGCTGGAACCCAAACCCAGAGATCAGCATGTGCCCATCACAAACACAGCTGCTCACACACAGCCTTGAACTTGCTAGTGAGGGCCTGGCAGCTCAGCAGGGAGCAGAGCTCATCCTCCCTTCTCCCAGCCTGCACTCCCCACTAAGCCCAGACACTAGCACCCACACCTTGCTGCTTCGCAGGGGAGCGTTGATGGCTGAGCCACTGCAGCTCTCAGCTCTGCCTGCCCCTTTCCTTATCTGTCCTGCTCTGGCTCGGCCCTGGGCAGGAGGAGCAGCTGGGGGGAGAAGAGCCATGGTCCACTGCCCTCACTGGGAGATAAAGGGGCACGGACCGAGGGTGACTGTGAGCCAACATGTTACAATTTCACATCCAGCTTATCTGGCTGTAGCTTGTTTTGTGCACCCAAAATGAGTCGAAGGAAAAGTCTGCCAGACTGCCCTGCTGCTCAGCACAGTGCTGAATTAATGAACCTGAGCTCGTACACAAGTCTGCACCACCAGAAATCCTTTCTTCCTTCATTGCATGCAGTTCCATATACTCAGAATTACTCCTTCTACACAGTTCCATTTGGTCGATACTTAACTACCCACCCAGGCTGATTTACCTTGATAGCACAGTCCATTTTCTACACATTTATTCATGAAGCTTTTATAACTGCTGGCTGGAAATACATCAAATTCAAATCTAATGCTATCTCACTTAAAAAAAGAAAAAAAAAAAAAAACCAAAAAAAACCACAACAACAAAGCCACAACCCACAAACCCCCCTCTCTTCCTGAAGATGAGGATTTTATTCTGCTCTGAATGGTAAGCAAAAACTTAAATGCCTTAAAGAAAGGGAATGATTTAAATTAAAACAAAGCAAAAGAACCCCAAAGTTATGTTACTGTTCACATGGGGGGATCAGTCCTGTGAGGGGATCCATGGTGGCAGGGTCCTGCCGTGAGCCCCTCAGGCCTGAGGCTGCACTCCAGTGGAAGATCCATGAGGGCTGGCTGAAGGCCACAACACTAGCACTAGAAAGACTGAGCTTCTGCTCCCAGCCAGGGCTGTGGGTGAGGCAAAGAGCACAAGTCCTCATCCACTGGGCACAAGGCCAGCCGTGGGAAGAAGGGGATAAGTAAGCACTCTGCAGTCAATCCAAACCCAGACATCTCAAGCTGTTTTCTTCTTTTTGTGTGGACCTTTTCCACCCATACGGAGTGGCAGGGGGGTGGCTGAAGACTCCAAGCAAGAGGGTTCACTCTGACACCTCCTACCATACATCATTTCTGTAAATGTCTTGTCTAGGCTGTGGGATCCATGAGGTTCTATTTGTAGTGAGCTTTGCTCAGGTTTTGGATTTCAGCAGAGGATTCACTCATATCAGAAAGTCTGTGAAGACCTTGATAAGACCTCAAGCATCAAGCCAGTAGTGAAGTTTTTGTGAAATTCCTGAAGAGAGGTCTCTGCTGCTCTCCAGCACCACCACATAGTTTCCCCTTCTGTCCCCATCTCCTTGAATTAAACGAGCAGCACTTTAAAATCTTTGCAAAGTCCTGTTCTCATGCTGGGGAGCACCACTTTAATTTCAGGCTCATTTGGGAAAGTCTGCTCTCAGATCCACAGGCTGTGGTTAAGCTCTCCCAGCATGGGTGGTTTTCCTTCCCACTGGTGGCTGGGCAGAGTGTGTGTTTTGCTGCCACATCTTTCATCCCCAAATGCAAACGAGTGGAAGGGCTGCCCAGAGGGGTTCCCCTGCTTTACAATCTCTCTCACACATATGCAGGGATTATCAGCATCAGAAGAGTTGAGGACATAAAGACCAAAAACATCCTCCAAAAATAAATTAATGTGCTGGAAGAAACTGCTGCCTCTAGGAGCAAGGGATCCGTGTGTGTGACTCCATTCAGAAACAACAGCAGCACTACACCCTAACAAGAGCAAACAAGCAAAACCACAACGGTGGTGATTCAGGTTAGCTTGTGAGGTTACAGCCTGTGTAGGGCTGGAGACTGCAGTCCTTGTTCAGGGGGAATTCCTGATGAAGTCCATGGGTTTACTTGGGATTATATTATTTGGATAAGTACATCTGCCTGGTAATCTGCCCTTAATCCACACAGACAAGTCCAGGTGAAGGCTGAAATCCCTGTTACCTCTGTGTAACACTGCTGCTGTCCTTCAGCATCCTCTGCAATGCACAAAGGCACACACATGCACTCATACACACACGTGTTGCTCTTGCCACCCAGCCACGCTCTGAGTCTCTATTTCTTATCTGTGATCTTGTCTCAGCATCCACCTCCTCACTTTCTGCTGGAGAAGACACACGTCAGCACCTTTTGCTGTCTTTCTGCAGCTCCATGGAAGTGAAAGGCTGAAAACAGCATCAGTAAGGCCAAAGCTGAGAAGGCTACTGACAAGGAGAAAGTTTCTGGAGGAGAATGTACTGGATGACAGTCAGAATTTGGCAGGGAGCTTTCAGAGGCCCTTGTCTAGAATATTTAAATGCCCTTCTAACACAAAGACCAAAACTTGAAAGAATGCTGATACCCGCAGGCAATTTCTAATGAGATGAAGATGGAGCAGTGTGACTTCTGACTTCTTAGTCTTCCTCTGCAAGCAGAGTTTTTCAGGGGGGAGACAGCAAAGAAACTGTTCCTGTGACCTCCAGAAAAAGATGGCTGACCCCACTCAGGTGCACTTCCCCAGTGATAAAATTTATATTGCTACAGGAACTGCACAAAGAAAGGAAGAGGAAAGAAAAGGCCTGGATTCTGCATCTCCATCAGTGATGGAGATGAACAGGAAGGAAACATCTACTCTCTTTCTAGAGAAGCCCACATAGCACCACTGACCTGGTGCTGTTTGGGATTGCAAGGACCTGGGATTACAGGTTTTTTACCAACTGAGTTGATACAGAGCAGCAGTGCCACAAACACAAGAATTAAATTCACTGTCATTGCCCAAGGACCAGAAGACATCCCAGATTCAATGAAGCTGAAGGATGTGATCTTTCAGATATTCACGATGCAAGCAAAAATTGAGCAATCCCCCAAATGTTTCTTTTCCTCAAGTACTTGAGTGTCATGTGGGATCAGGAGCTCTGGGATAGGCGCCTGCACCCGAAAAGAATGTGAAGAACATTGTAGAGGGAGATGCAATGCCCACAAAGACAACCTGCAAGGACACTCTTGGGCTACTAATATTTTCAAAAGTAATGGCTTTCTTTCTATGGCTCAGAAGGAAAGTCACCTGTCTGTGTTAACTTCAAAGGACAAGAGGAACCTTTCTCAGCATTAGCCTTTTTTGGACTTCCTGCAGAGTATCAGCCTGTGATACCATCAGGTTGATTGTGAAGTCTGAAGAGCTGTGATGGTGAAATATGGAGAAAAAACAATGGAGGGCTTCTCTCCCCCTTGTCTGAAAGCAGACGCTCAATTACTCCAGTCAGGAACTCCCAAACTCTCCTTATTTTGAAATTTGTAAGCTGTGCCTCTTAAGCATGCTGCGTTACATATACATTAACTAGAAAAGCACAGAAGAAATGAGGTGTAGCAGGCTTTGTAAATAAATGCATAAAGTGCCAATACAAAAGAAATGAATTGCTGAAAAATTCAGAACATCTTTCCATGCCAGTGGCTGTGATCTGCTCTCTTGGAACTCGGAGCCTTGCTGCTGCTGAGATGTGCCACAGTTGTCTCTTGCATGTTCATGGTCTGGCTCTTCAAATGATGTTGAAATGACAAATTTCAGGCCAAATTGTGCTGACAACTAGCCAAGGATCAGATGAGCCTTCTCTGGCAACACTCTCATACATTTTTTACTCTAATGGGCAGCTTAAGCAAGAGCCTGTAAAGCTAAAATTCAAAAATAAAAGGCAACGGGAGGAGGTCCAAGGATGATTGTTTTTCCCCCATCTTGTAGCTATCAGAAGAAGGAATGCTCTCGTAGGCCTGAGTGGCTGGGCCTCGTGTACTTAGACTAGAAAGCAGAAAGAAAACGGCAATGCAGGACTGGGAAAGCAGAGCTGTTAGGCCAGCCTCTGTCTGCTTCAGGAGCTGGGACTTACAGTTCCAGCCATTTAAAGGCAAGTGAAGTGCAGTCAGAAGGCAGCAAACCCTGAGGAGATCCCCACTAGAGACAGATCGGAGGAAACAAAAAGGAGGGAAAGCCATCTCCTGCCTGGCATCCTATCTGATACTGGCCATAGAGGAATAGAGAAGAATGACAGTGTTAAAAGGAGATCACATCCTCCAAAGTTCAGCCAGTCAAGGAAAGCTGTTCTCCATTGCAGCAGGAAAAGATAGAAAGAAGAAAGAAATATGATCTCAGTATGCCTTTTTTTTTTTTTAAATCTTACAGAGCCTTCCTCTTCCCCTCTCCTGCTTTCATCAGCTCCTGTGAAGAACACTCACACCAGCTGTCTAGACAATGGGGACTGGTCTGCACACAGAAGGTGACAATGAATAGGACTCCTCAAATCATAAACTGCAACACAGACAAACTAAAAACTTATGATTGACCCAGTCAGCCCCAAATCCCATTCCCCAAGCAAAACCAAGTCTTCTTCTGAAGGTTTCACAAAGGGAAAACTTCTCTGCACCACAATAGGAATGCAGCCAATTAAAAAACCGTGGAGTTCACGTGTTCCATGCAGCAGACTTCTTGCCTAGGTATATCCTGTATCCTGGTAAGCAAACTTTCATATATAAAGCACCTTAAATCAGCTTTAAGTTATATTTGCTCTCCTGTCCCTGTTAATTGTTAAAAGATGATGATACTCGGGGGAAGAGCAGACGTGTCATTATTTCTGAGGCTCAATAACACATGTTACACATCACAGAAGCTGATGTTTCCCCAACATATAGGAACAGGAGTCTATATTTGATTAACATAAAAAGACCCTTACCAGAAAGTGAGTAATCTGTATTAGTCATCCTCATGGCTGGAGTATAAGATACACTTGGCATGTCATGGCCTTTCTCCTTCTGTTTCCGTCGATACCACACAAACAGTGCCAGCAAGACCATAATAATTAGAAGGAGAACAATAATTCCAATGATTGCTCCCACTGAGTGCCTCTCTGATCCAAGAGCAGGGCTAATTTTAGTATAGGGGTTTAATTCTTCCATCATAAGAGCCGCTGTTAAAAGTAATTCATAACACACTGTAAATTGAATCGTGCATTTCATTTTTGAAGCCCTGTTTTTTTAAGGCATGTACATCTTTGGAGGGGGTGGAGAGAGAGAGAGAGATTTACAGGCAGAATTGCCCTGTACCTTGATCACAGCGGATTCCTTTGAAGCCTGGGCTGCAGTAGCAAGTACCCGTGACGTGGTCACACGTAGCATTATTCATGCATTCACACAGTTGTTTGCAACCATAACCGAAGGTTCCTGGTGAGCACTCTGGGAAGGCAAAGAAAAAAATTGGAAAGGATTCTACTTTTTGGGGCAAATGGGTGAAATACTTGCCATGGAAAATTCACTTTTAAAGTCTTCCTGATTTCTGTGTCTCTAGGGTAACACCCTAGAGTTAGGTTATTATTAAAGTAGGAGAGAAATGTATTTCATGTACAATTTGAGGCATTATTTACTAGCCTGTAACTTTCTAGCAAAGTCATCCCAAGAATGAAACCAATAATATGTACAGAGACTTTAAAAGGCTTGACAGATAATACAGGCATACAGATTTAACAGAGCATGAGCTCAGGAGCTATAGACAACATCTTGAGAGAGCACAGCATTCTCCATCAATTCTGTGTATTTTTTTTTTCAGGGGTTTAGTTGCAAAGAAAAGTTTTGATGTACCTTTATATGAACACAATAGACTTTTACCAAACTAATCCTGCACGCTTTCATGATTTTCCCTGCTAGGGCTAGAAGATTAATATAACATTGCAGGTGGAATTACAGAACTGAGCATCTGAGTGGTTTAATTTGCTCTGCTTCTGTATTAAGATTGTTAATAGAGAAGAAATTTCTATCCTGTCTTTGTATGTCTATCAAAGACAAAATGATTGAATGTCCAGCTGAGAAATTTATTCACACAATTACCACGATGGGCTATTACAATAAATCTGTAGGCAGCTAACCATACTTCTTGAGGCACTATTCAATAATAAATTGAAAGAAACAACTTCTAGCACATCCTGCTTCTATCTAAAGAGATGACACTCTACTGAATGCATGTGCACTTGCTCTGATTCTTTAGAATATACATTGTTTGTTTTAAGATGTGACTTCTTGACGATGATACCTTCTCAATGTTAGTCTCTATCAAATTCCTAGTAGCCAAAATTCAATATTAAGTAACGAACAGTAGCCAATATCATTATAATGATGTGCAGTACATATTAAAGTTTTATAACTTTCTTTCATCATCAGGTCCTCAAACAAGGAAAAATACAATTATTACAGTGAATGCTTATTCTGATATTAACCTGTGGCCTACTTAAAATGAATAAGGCAGAAGGTTCTGGACTGCACCACAGAAATGATGTCTGCATTTAGGCATTTTATCTCCAATGTGGTGTGACTGCCCAGTCAGCAGGATTTTGAGAAGGAAGGAGTCTTAATGAAGAGTCTTTTAGATTAAAGAGTAGAAAAACTAATAAATAAATACATTTGTAGTTTGGAGAGAAAAGAAAGCCTCAGGCTTTGTACAGAGGTCAAATTAAAACTGCAGTGTCTTGTATAACATCTGCTTTGTTCTGCTGAGAATCTGAATGGTTTGATTTGCTCTGCTTCTGTAACAGGATTGCTAAGGGAGAGGGAGCTTCTCACAGTTCTACTATGAACTTTTTAGTCTCCTATTGTATTTATGGTTGCAGTAAGGGTGAAGACAAACTCTCAGTAAGCTGGACACAGAGAGTTAGGGCAGTGCCATAGGTAATCCCCAGCTGAGCACCAATTTTGGTCCCACGATACATGCTTTGCTGAATGCAAGTATGTGCAAAAAGAGATATCCATGAATTTAGTTACATGCACAAATACTTTATTAAAGATCCAGGTCGTAAGCTACAGTTAAGAAGCTTTCACTTGCAAATCTAGCAGGAATGTTCCTGTATTACCTTACTGCCAAAAAAAAAAGGGAATGAAAGCCTGTGGAATTAATGCCTTGGTAAGGTGAGATGGATTTCACCCTGCATTTAGAATCCAAGTAAGTGTGTGAGAATTTTCTTTTGATTTACTATACTGGACAAACAAGTAATTATTCAACTACAGCACACAGAGTTTCCACTACCCTAATTCTTTGTTCTTCAAAGAAGCTGTTTGGCACAACGTCCTAAATATGCCAGCAAGACATTCAGAACAATTACAGTAAGATATGCCAGTACCCTTGCAAGGTAATTGAAGCTCATTGTTAAACACTTGCTCACTACTCAAGTTAAATACAGACCCATCCAAAAATAGCAAGCAATTCTTTTTTCCTTGATCTGTTTTCATTGCAGAGATGAATCTTTATTTGGTCAACATCTATAGCATAACAACTTAAGCAAGAAAGCCACAGTATTCCTTGGAAGGCAGAGAGCAGAAAGGACTTTTTTCTTTTAACCCTTCTGTCTTCCTTCATGTCTAGGGAAACCTGATGCTGCTGCTGCTTTCGACAACACCAGCAAGGCATGACGCAGTTTGTGTTTTTCTGTTAATCAGGTAAAATGTGTTCAGGAAGGCTACATCCAGTCAGCACTGAGGGCTGTGACTTGTTTTATCTTGCCTAACTTTAAGCTGGGAATAGAAAGACCTGATTTGCAGAGGATTCACTATGTTTCTTTAGGCTGAAACAGACTCTCCAGCTTTCCAGAGGTGCCACCTCCTCTCTATGGATTGTAACCTGGGATTACTGCCTTGCTGACATCAACACCTCATTAACCAGCCTGTTTCTGCAAAGAGTTCTGAAATTCATCCTACCCCCAGAGAAACAGAAAAACGAAGTCCTGTTGCTACTTACTTTGCTCACATTGCTTGCCTGTAAATCCAGTCCTGCAGGTGCACTGGCCAGTGATGTGGTCACAGTCTGCTCCATTCTGACACTGACAAACATTGGCACAGTTTTTTCCATAAAAAGCAGCTGGGCAACCTTTCAGGAATCAGAATAAGGAAACACTAAGAAATAAGCTGAAACACGAACTTGGATGTGTTATCAGCAAATAAAGAAAATATTTAGGCCTATAAATCTATGGATTCTCAGCCTCTGTATATTTAATAACATTTATTTGATGATCTAAATGCAGAGATGCTACGACAGCCAATTTTCTTGAAGCAGTGTTTCTCATATCTTACCAAATTGCCTCTTAAGTGTTTCAGAAGAATGAAAACTTGACCCATCTATACAAACTACATTTTCAAGAAATGAAGGAAGATGGCTAAACAGAAATTCTCCAAAAGGCCAGAGATCAATCCATTACTTGCAAGTGAAAGAGCCTTCTTAATAGGCTCCCTCGAATTTGATCTCCTCTTTCATACAGAGCTGATAATTAGGCACTAGTAGGATGAGAAATCTCAAACATTTTCCTAAATCAAACCACATATACTGGGACTTTAACAGGCAGAGTCACAGACTGCAAATTCTGACCATGAATAAATAAGTTCAATGATCAGTCCATCCTTTATCAAGTGCCAAAGGCATGAAGAAACCTTAAAAATATTCAGGACTATTTTCTTCAGAGTGGTGTGAAGTTCTCACAAGGAAGGAGGTGGTTTAGCAGGGACGACTGCAATACTTGGAAGAGACACGAGGTAGCAGCACATACTTTGACAGATTCCCTGGCACAAGAGTGCCTCTGACAGGCTTACGCTGAGTGCAGTAGAGCCCCGTCCAGCCGTGAGTACATCGACACTCTCCATCGGAAGGGCTGCACATGGCTCCGTTGTGGCAGTTGCATGAATGGAAGCAATCAGGGCCCCAAAATCCAGCGGGACAAGCTAGGAAAATGAAAAAGATTTGTCAGCTGACAAAAACAAAAGAGCAATGATACTATGTTAGTGCTGCAGAAGAACAACAATGAATGGAGAACCTGTGAGACACCAGCAAAGGCAGAACTTGGCATTGCAGAGCTTGGCATGGCTGTAGCAGCTCCCTGACAATGATGGGCTCTTCCAAGCCAGCAACTGCTTGGCAAACCTGGGTGCCAACCTGGCACAAGGGGTTTCTTCCCCGTGCAGGTCAGGTGGCAGGATCAGGTCTCTGCTGCATACACACACTGAGAACCACTGGCACAGAGACCCTCGACACCACCCTCCCCATCTTACCCACACAATCTGTGAAGACAATTTAGACAAGGGTTTAAGATATGGAGCTAATCTGATTTTCTTTTTGATATTCTGCAATCAACTACTAAAATTACCACATCCATTTGAATCACAGAGTGCTACTCAAATGACGTAAAACATAAAGAAAAATTCTTTCAGTATGAATTCCCATCCACAAATTCAGAATGCTTTTGTTGATGGGGCTAATATGAAATTAAAATCTCCAGGTCTATTTTATATTTCAAAAAGTACAATATTAATACGTTTTCAAAAGTTATTTTAAGCTTCCCTCCAAAAATGAATGCAGTAAGTTACAGTTATTAGTGCCAGGCTAAAAGATCCAAAATGATGATAACTCTTCAATATAACAACTATATTTTTGCTTTAAAAAGCACTTTCCATTGCTTCCTATTAAAGACATGAATTAATAAGGCATGGTTCCCAGGAAACCTGAAAGTACAGAAATGGTGCCTATTTCCATGTGTGCCATTGGCTCCTGTTCTGACAGTAAATGCAAGTTTCTGGCATATGACAGACGTCCCTAAAGCCAGAATGAATAGCAAAAAAAAAACCCTGCCGTGACGTAAATCAACCAAAAGGTCACTGAACTCACACTGTGTAATGCTGAACAGGCTTTGGCCTAGCGTATCTGTGCTCTAAGCAACCAGAAATACTTCCCCAGTGCCTTTGTAAGCCAGAGCTGCAGGGACTGGTAGTGCCTCCAGAACTGGCTCTGGAGTGGGAGCTAAAATCCTCTCCTGTGTCTCTGGGTCATTCCAGGTTAGCTGGTGCAGAGGGAGCTCTGACCAAAATAGCTGCGTGCCGGGCGCCAGGTGCCGACAGGAGCCTGGGGTGAGGCCAGGTTCATGCCAGGAGAGCTGCACTTTCTTTACAAGGAGGTAACTGAGGAAACAGTCAGGTTCCAGCTTTGTTCCTCCAAAACACAAAGTGGCTATGGCCAGGCCCTTCTGCCTGCTAAACTGCAAATAGTGGCTGCCAAACTGGCCTGCCTCACTCTGTAAAAAAAGCATCTTTTTTTCAAGGTTAACAGAAATGAGCAGTCATTTCCCAATTACATGGCTAAACATAATGAGGAATCTGTGGAGCCTTCGATCTTTTTCCTTTTTTTTCCCCTGTTTTTGAGTGACAGCAATATTCTGTCTGTGGAAGATACACAATAAAAGCAAAATTACAGCCGTCTGTTTTTATCCGATTCCTACTTTATCACTTGAAGTTTAATATATTTTACTCTGGAATGCTGTCTAATATGCTAGTTGTATCCTGAATATGAAGTAACATTTCTGAATGATAGGATATTGCTTCCCTCTGTGATCTGTCTTCAATTAAGGGATGCTCTCAGGAAATGACACTTTGGGATCAGCAAATGCCAATCTTCTACCTGGGCAATTTTCAAGAAGAAATCCTCCATCCCTCCAAGCCCACATTGACTTTTACAATTAAATTACATTTAATAGAAATATTTCAGCTGCCTAATTTCTCAATTCTGGGGGCTTGGTACATGAAAACATTTACTGCTTAATAATTTCTAATGCAATAGCTGAAAGAAAATGATTTCAAAAAATAAATAAAAGGGAATCCAGCTAGAAATTAAAAGGGAGCATGGAGCTTTCTTTTCTGATAAGAGTTTGTGACCTCCCTTTCCTGTAATAGAAGCTAGTAACGGCTTCTGCAAATTCCAAATGCAGAAACGAACTCAAGCCAAAGCTAAGTTAGATTAATTAAAAGAACTAAGCTATAAAAAGAGTAAGGCACTGGCTGCTGTAATACTTCAGGGATTTCCCCAGAATCTGTCTTTAACTTTGAGAAAACTCTAAACAGGAAAATAGGTTCTTTTTGAGCAGAGGTGGGAGAAGAAGCCTTGGCTTACTCTGGGAGCAGTCTGTGCCTATCCAGCCCGGGAAGCACTGGCAGGACCCATCCGTGGGGTTACACGTCCCGTTCTCCGTGCACTGACAGACCTCGGCACAGTTCTTCCCGTACTTCCCGCTGGGACAGACTGTCAAAACACAAGGCAGTTTACTGAAGGCTCTTCAGGAGGAATAGGAGGAAGTTATAGGGCTTAACATTTAGCAATTGGAGATAAAAGTAATCACAACATTTGTCTTTGGCAAAATTCTTCTGGAAAGAAGGACAAAGTAGAAAGGACTGAAGTCCATTTTGTTTGCTTACAACCCAGGCATAAAAGCAACAGGAAAAAGTTGTCTCAAAATACATTTTTATGCTGGAAAATGAATCCAATATAGTTAGAAGATTACATTATTGAAGGTCATTACAGAAGGATGGAAAGAGCAGAGATGGAACAGAGAAAAGGGGTTATTGGGAAAGGAAGAGAACAGTAAAGTTAGAGGAATTAAGAGTGGAGCAAACACAATAAGGGGCTGGAAGGGATTGACCTGGGGACTTGGCCAAGGGGGTCCCTTGGTGTAACCCCGTGAAATAGAGTTCTGTGCTAGTGAGCTAGCGAGCTAGCACAAAGGGTTACAAACTCAACAATAAGAACAACACAACAAGGAAAGCAGCATTTGAGGCTAAATACCAGCCTAGGGAAGAAGTCTCAAGAAGCTGAAGAGCAATGTGGACTCTTACTTTCAGGTCTGTCACTAGAATCTAACTCCCTTGTATTGTATGGCTGATAAGGACAGTAATACTGGATCAAAAGCTGCAAACTTTATCACGTGGTGTGGTGGCCTGACAGAGTAGCCATGGATATTGTACTAGAAGCACCTCACAGATTCAAATCATGGAAGTGGAGACTAAACCAGGAGCACGACTTCCATTTCTGTAAGTATTTTTACCACATAAGTCTGGTGGAAGACTATTTCCAGAAATAAAGCACATGGGGAAGTTGTGGATGCCCCATCTCTGTGCGTTCAAGATGTGTTCAAGGCCAGGCTGGTTGGGACTTTGAGCAACATACTCTAGTGGGAGGTGTCCCTGCCCAGGGCAGGGGCATTGGGACTAGATGATCTTTAAGGTCCCTTCCAACCCAAACCACCCTATGATTCTATGTCCAGTTGCTGAAATATCATGCTTGTCTTTTGGCATCCATCCACCTATTCCTCTCCTGTATTCCCTGCTGTAGTAAGTGTTCAACTAGGTTGAAAATGTGGTTTCCAATGATTATTTTTTAATAATCAGCAGTGAGACACTGGCCCAAGTTGCCCAGAGAGGTGGTAAGATGTCCCATCCCTGGAGACATTCAAGGTCAGATTCGACGGCAGTCTGAGCAACCTGCCCTAGTTGCAAATGTCCCTGATCAGTGCAGTGGGTTTGACTAGATGACCTTGAAAGGTCCCTTCCCACCCAAACCATTCTATGATTCCATATAAATGTTTGACTGAAAGCTGTTAAACAGATGGGCTGCATCCTAAAAAATTCAGCATCTCTTCCTGTTTGTCCATCTAACTCACTCCTGAAGCTGGAAGAAAAGAAACTCTACATTTTTTCAGAGTCATCTTCTAACAGCCTAAGCACAGTGACATAAAACTAATAGACACGTAGATCTTCAGCCTCCCACCATATTATTGGAAATCTTTAACGTTAAAGTTGATGGAAAGCTCTGCTCAGTAATGAATGAAATGTTTAATTTCTGTGCTCTTATTGGCTGTGTTCCCTGACAAAAACAGATGTATTTTCAAAACAAGATAAAACATACAGTCCATCTTTGCGATGAATGTAACAAATGGAACTGGACTTGTACCCTGGTAAATAATAGTGATGTCAAAAAAGTGATTAAGGCACTTCCCTGAATTATGCAGCTGTTTCACCACTTCAGCCTCTCTCACTTTCTCATATGTAGTCCCTGCAGGTGACCTCAATCTATCCTGACTGTGAATCAGCCATAGATTGAAATCCTGAGCTGTGATTCATTTGCTTTTCTACAGTCTGCCATCCTCTACTCTTGCTATGGCAGAAACCTAAGAACATGCATACTATTGTTTTCTGCATGCATTTCTATCCACTGTGGACTTATCTGTAGGAGTGGATAAAGTTGGTTTTGGCTTTCAAATTATGTGTGGAACAAAATAGTTCTCTAACTGAAAAGAGATAAAACTAAACACAATATATAGACACAATGAAAAGAACAATCGACACAAAAAGAAAGAGAGAGAAGGAAAGAAAAGCCCTCATATCATAGAAAAACTAAAATCATCAGTCAGCCTAGGGTCTCATACATGCTACAGCATTATTCAGTTCCAGGGCTCTGTATAGAGCAGTTCAATGCAATATTTTTATTGCATCTTTTAGATGGAGATAGATAACCTCACTTAAATGAAGGCTGGAGTTTTTATATGTACAAAAATATCGTTCTCAAAAGACTTACTTAAAGTAGGAGCTGTTTTGCACTGCAACATGGAATACTAATGAACCAGGAAAGGATTTGTGATCCACACACTGATGCTGACAAAGGCAACAGGTCACACTTTATAAAAGAAGTGCTCTGGTTCCACACAGTGAGAGCTGGCAGAGGGGTTCCTGCCGTGAGAGCACCTCTTGTCTCAGTGAAATACTGGGATGCCCTCCAGAACATCAGCACGGAGGGATTACAAACCCCACCCAGCCAAAAGGGTTGTTCTTGTTCATTTAAGTTACCTGGTTGTGGATGGACACAGGGACTCTCTTGTAAAGACCTGAGATCCAAACACAAGCACTTTTTCAACTGCCTCAAACGTTTCTGAACAAAGCTGTAAGGTGAGGTGTAATACTTTCTTCAGGAGCAGTCTGATTGTACAACGCAGATAGCGATGTTAATTAGCTCTAAAAGCCCTGAAGTGGGCCTCTGAAAGCCCCTGTGGGATGTCAGCTGTGTTCTAGTAGTGATAACAAGTTATTATCAATCCATCTCGCTACGTGGTTGTGAAAGAGATTTTTCATAAAACAGCCTCTTAGTTGTTTGCTGCTCAGAATCCTCTGCACAACCCTGTCAATCTGGGCAGCTTTTGGAGGTCATGCAGCTTCTTGCACACACGTGCTGCTGCTGGACCAATGTTCCTGCTGCCAGAAGAGAGACAGCACAAGGAGATGAAAATTTAAAAGTGAAATCTTCGTTTCACGTTTTTCTAATGGAAAACGTTAATTAGCATTTTTCTTTCTACAAAATAAAGTTACATGCTAACTCATTATGACAAACTGCAACACAAATTGATTTTAATTAGGACATGAATATTTTAAAATTAATTTGCTGGATAGATCAACATTTCAAAGTAAAACCAGAAGTGCTGAACATCTGAGCAAAAATAAAATAGTTTTCTTAAGAGGATAATTAGCCCTGCTTACGCTTTGAAATCTGGCTAACTTTTCTCACAAAATGGACACAATCACTGAAATATGTTCATTTTAATAAATTCATTGGTACAATGTTTAGTTGACTGTACAGCACAGGAAAAAGAAAACATGGTTATACTTAATCTATGTTTAATGATTTTTGCATAAGTGCTGTCTGCAATTTCTAACTTGCTGAAAAGCAGGTCATTAAAAAGTGTCAGTTCAATTTTTGCTGGGGTGGTGACTTCACAAGGGCAGAAGCCATTACAAATAATCTCTTTTAAATCTGTATGTAGAAAATACCCACAGCAGTATGCAAGAGCTCCGACCCTACAGAATCCTGTAATGATTTTATGGGCATTTTTAGGATAAAACTGAAAATCAAAGCCATGGTTAAAAATGGACTAACTTTCAAAGGTACATAAAGGTGACAGACATTAGGAGAAGCTGAAGTGAGTCTTCACCTGTGAAAATTAACTCACTCTCCCTGCCTCATTGCAGTTTTTTTCTGTCTCCTGTGCTTGTGCATGATCTGCTGTTCCCAGCCAGGTCCTAGACAGTGTAAATGGGGTTCCATGCATTAACTGGGTGTTTGGGCTTCTGCACCTGAGCTGCCCTTTACCTCAACTAGTATCAACTCCTCCTGCGGCAAAAGAGTGCGTGAAGGTGCCACCAACATTTAGGATATGATAGGCTTAGCAGAAAGGACAATGAAACCATTGGCTGGCTGGTGTGTTTACAGCAGGTGTCTCATTCCACATTCACTTCAATAGAGAGCAGCAGGACTGGTTTATTTATGAAAGCAGGAGCACACCATATTTACAAAAGGGTGACTATCTGCATTTTCCCTCTGAAGTAAGGAATTTCTACACTGCTAAATCGGGGGGGGGGGAAAGGCAGGAACCTTGGGGTTGGTCCTGCTGCAAAGGCACAGGCACTGAGGCCAGGAGGTGGCCCCCGGGGGTTGGGCTGAGTACCTTGGTTGCAGAGCGCCCCGAAGAAGCCCGGCAGGCAGTCGCAGTGTCCCGACACGTGGTGGCAGGGCCCGCTGCTGTGCACGCACCGGGGGCAGGGCTGGCTGCACTGCTGCCCGTAGAACCCTGCCGGACAGACTGCAGAGCAAACAGAAGAACCCGTCACAGCTTGCCACGAGATTCCACCTTGCTGAGAGTTGGAGAATTCTCTTCGCCGTCTGAATCCCAAACTGCTGTTTCTTCATTTATAAACCCACCGTTTTGCAAACTGCTGAAATTATGAAGCCTTTTTGGATTATTCCTTGTCTGATAAAGTGTGAGCTCTGGGTAAAACTGTTCTGTGGTTGAAGCATTCACACCACCCTGCCTCATGTAACCTTGGCTATTTAATTACACAGTAGAGCGCTCTCAGTACTCTCTCTCAAAACACCAGTTTGAGTCTCTCTAACCTGCCCCAGCTAAACTCTTACAAAACACGAGAGTTTAAGATGTTCAAGACCTCAGAGCCCACCAGGAGATACGGTTAATACCACATATTCCAAAGCTTTTTAAGCTAGGAAGAGAAGCACTCACACGTGTACAGACAACAGAAACACAGAATGCCATTTCCTTTGGAAATCAAGCAAAGAAAGCAGAGGAGGTGTATTAGGAGCTCTCAACATTTCCCATCCAAACAACTATGTCAAAACCTGGTATCTAAACATATTAGGTGCAATGCCTGTGTTCAACTGGGCCAGTCAGTTTGTAACATTGCCATTGCAGGAGCAGCATCCATCCGTGATGAGCAGAATCTAAAAATGGTAATTACTGCAACAGCATACAAAATCACCTCATTTGCATCAGTAGCTGAGTAAACTTGTCATGAGCTGTATGTTTAATGTGCTTAAAACCTGGATTGAAATTATTACAGAATTTGTACATAAGGTATAGTGCCAAGATTATGGCTCAGTATCTCTTATAAATGTGTATTGTCACTTCTAAGCACATGTTGAGCAAAAAACCATCCACTGTCCAAACATTCACCGTGACAGAGGAGCACAAAGAAATGTTAAATTGCAGCAAGTAACTGTAAAAATTATTTTATATGATTTTACTTTTGCTCCTGTGGTTCTCTGTTATATAGTTCTGGCTCAGTGGTTACTGTATCATGTCCGTTCTCTTTTCACTGAATGAGAATTTTTCCCCTGGTCTCTATGTTCACAGAGGGTGTCAAGTTCTTACACTACTGCGGATTTCCAGCTGGAACTTTGCTGTCAGCTTTGTTGGTGATGCACTAGCTATAAACCAACTTGGATCACTCCTGGAGACATTTCTGCAGGCCTAAGAGCAGTAAACCATCCCTGTGTCTCATGGAATCCTGATTACACAGACAGAACAAGCTGAGCCTCACCTTCAGTATTGCCTTTTATGGGCTAAATTCTGTCTCTAAAGGAATTTCCGAGAGAAAAATAGGAATGATTCTGAGAGAAAACTTAGCAAACTAAAGCTACCTTCACCTACAGAGGTGCCCCCTTCACAAGGCAGTTGTGACTCCTGCAGAAGAGGTAGAAACGAGCTGAATTTCCTGGCTGTAATTCACAGAGAGACATTACAGGGACATGAGGCAATAGCAGGAGCATCCACAAGACCCCTCTGCTGTCACCCCATCAGGGAGGAAAATTTCTCCCCATTAGGTCCTTAGCAAATGTCCTCAGGGAGCAGCCTGATTACTGGAATTGTAAACTGGGGACATGATTTGCCTCTTGTAGCCTACGTGCCATCAGCTGATAAAACTAAGCTGTTTTTTTTTCATCTCAGAAAGGTCAGAAACTATTAACTTGTGGAAGTTTTGTGCTCTTAGGGTTCTGAATTTGTAAAACAATTTCTTCCCCAATTCCCTGAAGCTCCGAGTGCTGCATTTTAGCCTTGGATAGAGGTTTTACAGCTATATAGATGTGCTGAAGCACCTGGAAATTGGGGGTTATAATGGATATGCTTATAGGCCATTAGCTACAGCAGTGCTAGAGGTCATCGTTATAATGGCTTTAAATAAAAACTGTCAGCTACAAATTATCTTTAGAGATGAGCCTGTTCCAGTGTCAAGTGTACCTGGTGAAGTCAAAGGGGATAGATGAACTGGGCATACAGGATGTCTTACAGGAAGAACAAGAGCTGCTTCAGAAAAGACAGACAAGTCCATTTCTTGTTTACACAGGAAGATGGTTGCACGTAGTTCAGCTCAGCGAGTACGGGTCCCTCAGGGGCAGAGGCAGCTTCCCAGGTAAAGCAAATGTGAGGATTTTTATCTCCTCAACACATTTTAATATGTAGCAGCAGAGCATCAGACAGGAGCTATTTCAGGCTGCTGTGTTTCTTTTGCTGGCATGTAAGAAAACATTGTCTTGTTACTTTGGTAGCCAACGCTCCTCCACGTGCCGTTACGTGACTGGTTGTAGCTGACTGTTTAACAGGTACCCTGCAGCTCACCATGACTTAACTGTAAATCTGGTTTTGCCCAGGTCCTGCCAAGTTTGGTATGTAAAAGTGTTGTGCCTTCTTTCGGGCCAGCTGTGACCTCAAGGTGCTGTGAAAGGCCAGAAGAAGAAACACAAAGCACAATTTCATGCAGCAGAGGCTTGACCTCTTGATCGAGAAGCATTTTCTAGGCTAAGTTTTACCCTTAGGAAGTCATGAGCTACAGCAGCTCAGCAACCTGCAGCTCTGCCTGGTGTTACAAATGAGCATTTCTACCTGCTTTGCTTCTGCCACCACGTCTATGGAAAATCTTACTTCTCTGGCACAAGGGTCCTCTGTATCCTGGTGCACAGTCACAGGTGCCATCCTCTGGCGAGCAGGATCCCCCGTTCTCACAGTTACAGGAGATGGAGCAGTTTGGTCCCCAGCGGCCCTGGGTGCAGGTATTGTCACAGTGGATGCCTGAGGACATAAAGGCACACGTTAGGTTTCACACAGCTTACTCTGCTCATCAAAGACATGTTTGGCTGGACTAATACATCACAGAGCAAACAAGGGAGCCTGGAAAGGTAATTGCTATCCTTTTATCTGCTTAATAAAGTGAAAATTAGGAGCACGCCAGAGAGGTGAATTCTGCAGGTGTTAGTGGGCTCCTGTTCAGTCCTTAGCACCATTAAAGAAACTCTGCATGCCATCTGAGAGATGAAGGTCAGGAATTGCTTTAAAGTCACAAAATATCTCAAATAACTGATCTGGAAATGCAGTTGATTGAAGCCTGATCACTCAACTGTTGTGAATTGGACGACCACAAAAGGAAAAACCAGGGTTCTGCAAAAACACGTCCAGTATTTGGATTCTTGAACATATGGAAATTCAGTTCCACGTTGTGTATTGTTTGCTCTCTGGCTTAAAGCCCCGTGCTCTGGGTTGTTATGCACATACCCCACATCCACCCGGAGCTCTCGCCGGCGTTAATGAACCGAGCTCTGATCAGATGAGCGGGCAGATGTGGGCACAGGCTGATCATTTGCATGTTAAATGGAGACTGAGACCTACCAATCCAGCTCCTCGTGATTCCCAGGGTCGTTGTTTGATATTTATTGTGATGAAAAACAAAGCCTGGAAACACTGAAAGGAGCGTGCAGCCAGAGAGCCGAACGTGAGGCTTCTGGCATTGTTTCAGCTGGTTTGAAGTGGTGACTTTTGAAGACAACCCTCTGCTAAGGCTTGTCACATATAAATGTAACCTAAGGACTTGACCCTGCACACCATTACTTGTCCAAGAAGCTCTCACTCCACTGGGATAAGACAGCACTGATTCCTGCAATTAGCAGAGCTATTTGCATCATCAAGGGCTCCTTGGGTTGAAAAAGGTTTGGAGGATCATGAGCGAAGAGAGACATCAAGCACTGCCAGGTGCAGGGAGTGGCACAAGCAACAGCACACTGTAGATATTGATAACAACAGAAAAAAATGAATCCTAGGCTGGCTTGAAAATTTTCCCAACATCACCACACCGGGTGCCTTACAACTGCACCGCCAAGATTTGATGGTGTACACGTGCCCGAGCTGGGCTTTCAACATGAAGATGTGCTTTATCATCCATGCACATGTCCCCACTGCATAATGGGATCAGTGCAGACAAGGGCTCTGGGAGCCCCAGCCTCAGCCAGAGGCTGGATTAATGCATTGCTAAGGAGAAATACAATCCCAAGTAATTTCTTCCACCTCTGGAAGCTTCATCTGGATGCTACAGGTAATGGACTGTATTTGTGAAGCTGTGATCTGTACAGTCACCAAACTTTGAGGATTATTAAACCAGCTAAAAGTCATTATAAACACACTTACGGTGCAGTTTCAAGTTATAAATCTCTGAAGTTAATACAGTAAGAAATACTGCAGAGCCAAAATTTCCCTTTTCTGAAGATCAAACAATTATCATGTCCCTTCCTAGAAAATCTTAACCAAGTCTGGCAAAAGTACAGTTTGAAATAGAGTTTCTAGTAATACATGATCATGGCTTTGTAAATAAAAAGGCATGGCCCATGCTGTAGAGCTTAATAAAAAAACACATTAAGATACACTAAAAACATAATATAAGCTCAGTCCCTTAATATCTAAGTAAATAAATCTGAAAAAAGAGGAATTCAAAAAGAGGCAAGAAACATTTAGTATTCGTCAAATGAAGAAAAACAATTATTTCAACACAATCTTCTCTACTCCCTTTGAAATCAAATATATCCTTGGATTACTTAGGCAATAAATGCTTTCGTGTGTGCATTTGTGGGATACATCTATGGCTCTGTAATTAAGAAGTGATATAAGAAATCGTAAATAAAGAAATGCATTTCATATTTATACATACACACATACAAGCTCATTTATAGTTCTGAGAGTCTCAGCGTGAGCTCCCCGAAATGAAATTCAGACACAAATGTGGAAATATGTGTCTCTCTTCCTCCTGACTGCAGCATTAAAACTCCAATTCGCTGGTGGTGAATGGGCTATTTATAGACGGAGACAATTAAACAGCATTATTTCTTGTCTCTTTTGGCAAAGTTTGAGGAAGAATGACATTGACTCCTTTCTCTTGAAAGGTAGCTGAATTAGAATGCCATGGCTGTTCTTTGCAGCAGCAAAGTCCCTCCTTTAGTAATGAATAATGAGGGATGTCTTCCCGCTCCTAACCAAGGCAATGAGTCATTGTGAAGCCCATTGTTGTAACGAAACCTAAAGGGGGGGGGGGAAGGGAAACCTTCTAGAAGACACTGATACCCATTACTGCAATTATTTATTTATAAATTTTCAGAAGACAACCAAGAAGGTGCCGCAATCAATTTTTATTACTTTATATTACTCTAAGTTAATTCTCATGGAAGACTTCGTTTTTGGAGGCTCCTACACACATTGAATTGCAAATGTAAAGGAGAAGTTAAAATTGCATCTGGACATGCATGTCTTATGGAATTGTGCTAAAAAAAGCACCTTAATTTTACAATTCCCTAACTTGACAGCATATGAAGGAGGAGCCCATCCCTCCCAGCTACTTTACAATTGGACTCAGTGAAGCAGCAAGCTTCTTTAACGTAAAACTTTAATATTTACACAGGAACTTGCTGATGAACATTTCTGATAAGCAATTGGTTTTCAATTTCCAGACATATAAAAACTGCTGAAGTTGACACATCTCTGTATTATCTCGTTACAATCACAGGTTCCTAATTTATGAACAAATGCCTTGTTTCACCAGCGTGATGTAGAGATCAGAAAGACAACTATCAGCAGAAGAAGTCCTTGAAGCTGCAGGAAGCAGTTCTAGACATAAACTCTATTGCCTAGATACCAGGACATTATCTTGCTGCCTAAGGCTGTGGTTTACAATGGCAGATACTAGTATGAAGTTACACTTCCAAGACCTCCTTAAACAATGTTCTAGAGGTGAATCCTAAATTCACATAGCTTACATAAAATGATAATTATCTACTCTACATGGGCAAAGGACATTTGCACTCCCATGCAGTAAGCCAGAGCCAAAGGAAGAGCAGAGTCCACTGTGGCTTTTAATCCAGCCTGTGACACAGCAGCCACAAAACCTCCATGTCCCAGCTTGGATTCAGAGCACTGGACTTCTGCAAACAGCTTCTGCTCCAGCAGGATCTCCACCACTGTCCTCTGGACTGCTCCATACATGGAACTCAGCTGACAGTGCCAGGAGTCACTGCACTCCCCCTTCCCCACCCCAAGCTCCTCTGCACACACAGTGGGTATGGAAAGCAGTGCTAAGCACTGGAATTGCTGCTCTGTGTGCTGTGGAAAACACAACCTGGAATGAACTGAACCCTCCAGAGCAGTCATGACTGTGCTCTTAAGGGACAACTACATGGGAGACCTGTCCCAAGCTCTTTCTGCTTATGGGCCCTGCCAGGATAGTCTATTACCAAGTGGCAAAACAGCTGCTGTCTGTGCCATGGGGAGTCTCTGGCACCTCTCAAACACAGGCCTCCTGAGGGGGAAGCAGTTGGGTTATGTAGGGATCTTCCAACGTAGAGCTGAAGATGGTGTCTTGATAAAGGAAAGCAGCAGGAGTGGAGGTAGAGGAAGAAGCGTGTCTGGCAAGACTGCTGGAAACTTTAAAGTGATGTATGTTGTGTGGTAATAATATATATCATATATTAGATTCCAGTTCTGCTGCAGAGGGGCTAGAGAAGCATGTGTCTGGTGAGCTGGTGTGATATAAGCTTGTGTCTGGCTCACACAGAGGAGTGTAAATTTTTACTAGATTAAGTTGCTCCTTTCTATTAAAATTTACAAATTGACCTGTGAAGCATTCAGCTAACATCCACAAAACCATCAGGAAAAGGATTGAGAAAAAGGAAAAAAACCAACCCACCAAGCCATACAACTGGGATGTAAGGCATCTATTGAAGAGCTACATTATATACTGCTTCCATTAATAATCTTCAATGGCTTCAGTGAAAACTTGTCAAAGTAATGCAGATTTAGTACTGCCTGTAACTATATCACACTCAAGGACTTTGGAGGGTGAAATTCCTGAAAGCCAGGCATAAGTTGAATTCCCTTTTTTCCCTTTCCAGCTTACTCGTGCAGTTGCACTCGTGCTTGGGGATTACGTCTCCAGCTCTTAATAAAGCCTGCCATTGTTTCTCTGCCTTGTCTCCAGATAGCTGGAAACTAATACTCCAAACACAATAGAAGAGCAAAAATGGATGGAATAAATGAGAACCACTGGCCTATTTTTGACCACTGCTATCCCCCTGAGAGTAGCCTCTGCAGCAGGGCCTGCATGCTGCCCAGCATCTAATTATTTTTCAGGACCGTAGGAACTTGATAAATTATAGGATGTAACTCCCTCCCCCCCATGTACTTTAATTTTATATCCACCAGTGTACAGCTGTAATTATTTCTCTGAATAAGATCTTCAGCTATTTTTTTTTTCCAATAGTCACAATTTAAAGACAGATGCAGCATCAATTAGCAATGACAGGAATGATTTCGGCAGACATTTGAATCCAACACAAACGTTGTGCTCTCCTCTACCTGTCTTTCAACTTGACATGAAGTCATAATAATCTCTTATTTCTGGCACCTGAATAGCTTTGGAAAGAACTACTTTTTATGCATAAATAGGCACTGGATTTAGGCAGGCAATAGAGCAGAGGCCTGAAGCTGGGTGAATCACGCTCGGCTTTGATCCGGAATGCCCAGTGGCTTTTGTCTCTGGTGCTACTTATTCTTCATGGTGGTTTGCCTACCTGTTGACACAGCTCATAGTGGCAGAACCACAACAGCAGCAGCACTGCTTCAGCACTAGAAAAGTGCCCAATGATTACAGCTGCAAGGCTAGCTTAGATAAGTAATGGTAGGAAGTGAGCCAGCACTTGGTCACCCTCAGGAGAGGCATGGGAATGTGCCACCGAGGGGGATCTCTAGAACAGACTGCAGCTTTGTGGGATACCATCCCTCTGGTCTCCATCACACAGACCTGTCCTGCCTGCAGCCATCCCTCTGGCAGCTGTAGCACACCTCCCACCACGCCATCAGCCCTGGAGGGGCTCCCAGGCGGGTGGCTATCATACCAGTGGCATAGCCAGAGTCCACCCAGGTCACCAGGGAGTCTTGTGGGCTAGTCTCCCAATTTTTACATTTATTTCCAATTATGATTTTTCTAATCATAAGCTCACGATTGCTTTAACACCTTCTCTTTCCCCAGCACTCATCCCTGTTACACTGATGTTTTCCCTATAAATTCTATTTAAATCAGCTTTGTGTTTGAGATTAGATCAGCGTGCTTTCATATGCAGTGAATATTTTTCTGCTTCAGTCTATAAAAGGCAAAACAAAATTCAATGAGAACACAAGAAAGAAGTGTCCTTTTAGCTGTGGATCAGCTGCTCAGAAGGTGTTATGACAGCACATGAACAGGAGTTCATAAAGAATACTTGATGCTTTTCTATCACTTTTTGCGTCTTCATATTTATTCCTACCTGAGGCAAACCCTGAAGTATTTGACTCAGATCCAGTCAGAGACATCACAGCACAATTCATGACAGCTCAGCATTTAAGGATGCTGAAGAACAAGAAAATCTGCTTGAGGAGGGCAGCAGATAGAAGAGAACATAAAGGGATCTCTCATAAAATTAAATGGAATCATTAAGAATTGATGGTTGTTCATCCAGTCTGCAAATAAGCTATTTTTGTTTTTATATAGTGAGACTATCCAACAGAGATAACAGCAGCCACATTCACATTATCTGTGAACTTTTGTGGTGTTCTCAAAATGCTTTTCTAACGGTGAATTTTTTTTTCAGATGGATGCAGTGGAGCCCTCACTCACCTTGCTAAGCATTGTTCACTGGTGGGCTTCAGAGGGGTGACTCCTGAGTGTAACAGCCCATCAGTCTAAATGAAAGCTCCATGATCTGGTCCTAAATAATGAAGAATAAGCCTTTCCCTGCAGCCAGTGAAAAATTCTAAATTGTCTCTCCTCTCATCATTGCATGGGCGATTTATGCACCCATTAAGGTAAGTGTTTTTCTGAAAGTAATATACTTACAGCCTAATGCACCTCTGTGGAGCACTAATCCTACCCCTATTTTTAATTATCTAGAGAAAACTCCAGATATGAATCATCCAACTCAGGGAATTTATGCAATAAAAGCTTTTGAAGCAAGAGACCTACCTCACAAAAAATTGAGTAAGTCAAAATGTTTGCTAAAATTAAGGATCATCTGGTTCCCTTGGCTACAGGATAATCTCCAGGGTGCACTATTGCAAGAAGAAAAGTTACTACTAGAAAAAAGGGCAGATCTTGAAGAAAACAGTACTAAAAGGATCCAAGTTCTATACAGTTCTCCTTCATCTTTAGGATGCTTCCTTCTTACTACTTCTCAGGCTCTGGACATGGTTTCAGGCCATGAAGGAGGAGAAACCTGGGAAGGATCCAAGCAGACCATCAACAGGTAAGGGAGGGGAAAAAAATGAATTCATTTCCTGACTTTTAAACTTTCAAGCCCCCAAGCTAAGCCACGAGCTAAGAAGGCAGCTCAGCAAGAACTGTTGTAGAGCTGAATGTGTGCAAGCCTTTCGTGTGTAATAAATGTTGACTGAAATTCAACCTTTTCTCCTCTGGGTAGAATAGGAAGGGAGACATTTACAACATTTGTCACTGCAAACACCTTTCACCAATAACGTATATCTACAACATTTTAGCTTGCTGGCTGTTTATTGAATGATCTTTCCTGTTTCTTCTTTCACACACAGCACGCCAGGATCCAGTATTTAGTCTGCTGAAATGTTCACAAATAATTTTTTACCTCTTCTGGTCCACATTTATTTATAGGTGAACGTATTGTACACACAGCCAGGCTTATATATAGAATGGCTCCATATTAAAACGGAAAATGGTTGAATATCTCCAGCATTGAGCTGCATTTTTTTTAGAGCCCATTAAATTAGCATAATCCAGGATGCCATCCAAGATATATCATTTCACATCAATTTAAAAGCTGTCCTGTAATAAATGAAAATAAACCCTAAAATAAACACAAAGATAAATGAACTCGTATTTCTTCTGTGTTTATAAGACTAATGCTATGATCATTTGCATGCAAGCTTAAGTTCAGCAGCAGTCTTCCTGCAGATTCTAATTATAGTCTAAAGGTCTGCTCTAACTCCCACTGAATGAGTGGCAAAAATCCAACTGATTTCAGGAAAGGTGAAATATATAGTAAATCTGGTGCAGGACAAACACAACCAAACCTCACTTAGATGAGAATCTGGAGCCCTCTAGATATCTGCCAAGGAATGCACAGACATAATTAATGTCAGGACATCAATGGAGTCTTTGATATAACTTCATAATTCACATTTTTTTAAAATTAGCCCTGTATCAGCAGGATCCTGTCAAAGAGAGAATTTTTAAGCACAGCCCGACATTAAAATCTTATCAACTCACTTGAAATTAAGTCAATGAAAAATTAAAGCTAATTTCTAATAAGCTTATGTTACATTCATAGACTAAAGGGCACTTGTCGAATCCAGAGAGTAAGCATCCTTTTCATATGGAAAAGATTTTCACATCTGAAAGGCAGAGGCCAGAAGAGAGGCTAAAATGCACCATTTTAGACTGCCTCAAAAAACGTCTAGTTTTTCTGTCTGTTTAAAGCTAATGTAAGGATACAGACTAATCACAGAAATAAATTATTAATTTAAAAATCTGGGATAAGGCTGCCAAAAGTGATAAGTGCAAAATATGGTTTCAGTAATGGGGTTAGACATCTAGAAAATGCATCTTTAATAGGAACTTACTATTGCTCCATTCTGATTTTTTAGGCTTTGTATTAGAAACCACGAGAGTAAGAAACAGTCTGATTTAAAAAAAGAGCCAGCCCACAACATTATGAATTTGAAAATACTGTGGATCTCTTCAGCTAGAAATCTGTGGGTGCATAAAAGAAGTCTTGGATTTTTTTTCTGTTTTTAAAGATGTGTGGAAAAGTCAGCTGCCAATTGTATCAGTATGCTCCTGGAGTTGATCTATTAATGACTATAAAATTATTTGGGCTTCAACCTAGTCCAGGTGAGGATAGGATCTGGTCCTAAGATTATAAACTGGATGCTGCTGCAATGGAAGAAAAGTCATACTAATCCAAACAAAATGCATTTTATGGGAAGCTAAATGGAAAGTTGTGTGTTTGGTTTTTTTTTCTCTCTTTCTTGACAGCTCTTCCACCTTTTTTGGAAAGAACTCAGAAAAAAGTGGAGTTAAAAATCCCTTAGAGCTCACCGTCAAAGTGGTCACTGTTTCTTTAAAATTCAAAAAGGCTTTCCCTTGAGTAACAGGCTTATCAGTTTTACTGAATTAATGTGTCCACGGGAGGGAAGGAACGTGTTCCTGTGTTTGAGTGACAGTGCAGATGTCACTGGCAGCCTGCACGTTCTCAGGCAGGAGAAGTCTCATTCCTCAGAGCTCACCTTATCTGTGCCCAGCCGACGTTCCCTGGCCCCATTAACTGCCTCACACACTCACACGTGGAGATCCCCACAACTCCAGGCAGCCACAACTACTGCACAATATTTCTGGACGTGATAAGAGACAATTAGGGTTTATATTGCTGGCAATGTATGGAAGTTATTGAGGTTGTAAAGGACAGTGAAACGTATATTTTGATTTCCCCTATGTTACAGCAAAGGGGGAGGCTGCTCTTATAAGACGCGAATGAAGCCTGAAGGTGAAAAGTACCAACACAATAAAAAGATATTATTTCCTCGCCAGCATATATCACTTTCATACCTGTATTTGCCATATTGATTAATTAAGGAAAATCTATGAGGCATCCTTTTACAGTAAACCATGGGATGCACACTTCTATATTTTCCACCTTACATCTACAGCACCACCCTGTTTTCCCCACACATTTTGGGGATGTTAAAATCTAATTAATAAACTTCAGCTTTGGCTGTTGAGAAAAAGCTCCTGAATAAAGAAATTCAGTGGAGAGTTGAGATAGCATCATGACTGCAGCATTCCATAAAAACCAGAGTGCAGTACCAAAAAACAAGACAGAACCAAGATTTGGATAAGACAGCATTTCAGGTTAAAAGAATTCAGATAAACAGGATTTTAACTGACCTTAATGTTAAGAAGAATGGAATATATCCCCCTGCAGGTCGCTTCCTGGTTAATCCCACTGTAACACCTGAGATTACCAAAATACACCCTGCCACAATTAAAGCATATTGCCTCGTTTGGGGAGGAAAGGAGCTTGCTGTGAGTAGCAGCCAGGGCTGTGACATTCCCTTCTGTGACCCGTGTGGGAGTGGGATGTGTGCCTGGAGAGGCTGGGCTCAGCTCTGGAAGGCAGGCTGAGCAATGGCTGCAGTTGGCTTCCCAAAGAGTCCTGCTGACCTGGCTCAGCTCAGGCACACAGGGAGCACCTCCAGGGAGCAGCTATGGCCAACTGAATGACTGAGGGTTGCACTGAGGGAGCCAGCTGAAGGCTGTGTGGTAATAACCAGCTGGTCTCTATGAGGAAGGTGTTTCTGGTACAAAACATGGTGCCAGCAGCCACCTTGAGGAGTGAGGACCAAGCTGATGGGGTTTGCAGCTCAGCTTGCAGAACCCATGTGGCTTGGTTGGAGCTGTAATTTCTAGAGCCACACAGCATTACAACTAACAGAGGAGTGATGCCTCTCCAGGTTCTCCCTAGCTTCTGACCCACCCAGCAGGGATACCATAGCAGCCAGCCCTTTTCTGTCCAGTTTCAGGTTCCTTATTAAGTAAGAGGAGCCTAACTGAAATTTATGACCCTGTCACTGAGCAGCCAGGAGAGGAGGTTGTATCTGGGTGTGATGAGACTGATGCCTGCTTCTCCAGGACCTGTTTGCTTGCAAAGGACTTCCAGGAGATGCTGCATCACACAGCTTTTCTGCACATCCATTCCCTCTGTGGATTCAGTGTGTGCAAGATCCCTAATTAACCAATTGCAATTAGCACCAAAGCACTCCATTTCCAAGCATTTTCATTTTAACCTGAACATACACAAAATAACACCTCTTCCACAAATGAATATATGTTGGGAGCTTTAAGGTCTCTGTGTGCACACATCCCACAAGCACAGAAGTGGTGTGTATCTCAAATTCATGGCAGATGTGGAGAAGGGAGACCCTTATTAATCTTTAGAAAACAATCAGACTAGACTTCATCTTGATGAGGGGAACACTTGTCCTTTCATAGCAATAAAAATGAGCATGTCCTCTGCTTTCCAGGGTACTATTTGTACATGTGAGGTTATGTGTATGCAGTACTGGTGCAAGCTGGAGAACTCCACTCAGTGCAAGGCTGAGCCCTTGTTATTGCATCTGATGTTTTCTTTATGTGGGGGAAAACTCAGTTCTGCATTGCTTCAGCATGTCACAGATCTGATTTTGGCCCACATTGCAACAAGCTTTGCTTTGCTTGTATCAAATGAGAGGCTTTTGCTAACCTGGTTTTGGTATTTTAGGTGCAAATGTTATGCTTGCCATGGTACCTCCAAAGCCATTTGTGATACAAGGTTCCTGTGTACCTGCTGGGGGAATTTTCAGCACTAACAACAGGGTGCAATCCCCTTTAGAGCTGATCTACCTTCTGCCTTTGGCTGCACACCTGCAGTTCCCCTCATGGAGACTGCAGATGCACGTCTCCAAGCAGCTTGTTGCTAGTACATTTATTTATGCATGCAGCTGGTTTGCACAGCTTTGTGATCTCCTGGTTGATATGTGGGAATCTCTTCATCACCTTCCCCTCTGCCAGGCACACTCAGCACCTGAAAATTACCTTCCCCTAGCTGGTACACAGGGAAGGTCATTGTCCTGAGTAACAGTCTTGATGGGTGGCAGTCATAACATAATAAAAGGGTGGTAGACTGCTATTCACTTACATTGTATGCTATTCTTCACATGCCTTTTTTCTTCTTTTCCCAGTCTTCCTCCATGCTCCTACCATCTATCAGTCTCTGAAGGTTTGTATCAGTAACATCTTGAAAACCACTTTAAAGAAAATGGGTTCAATCTTCCCCTTGATCTTTACATAAAACATTGACATCAAGAGGGAGTCCCGTGTGTGGGATGAACATACAGCATATGCTGTTTCACATTAAGTTTTGTGGCTATTAGTATCAGAAAGCCACGTGAATTCTCTGTCTGGTGTGAGTGGGCAGGAAAACCTTCAGATGTTCCATGATCCTGAACTTTTCCCATCTTTTTCAGGCCATGCCTAATTAGTACCAAATTCAGAAAGCAAAAAAATTAAGCCTGAATTATTTATCACGTCGTATTTATAAAATGCACTGCAACACACAACCTGGCCCAGTTCACAACAACTACAGATAAGACTAATCTGTCACCAATGCCATACTCCTTAATATGAAAATATAATTATCTAGCTGAAGAGTTTCTTAAATTACATGCTTTCAAACTAGCATGAGTAGAATTTATCCTTGTGTCTGGTTCTAAGCCAAGTGGAAAAAAACATTGGAAGCAGAACTGACAAAACACATGTTGTCTCTGTCTATCAACATTTCCAGTGCACACCTTACACGGCCCTGTCAACAACTCAACTCCAGCCTGGTCTCAAACACTCAGGTAATATTTTCCTTCCTGAAGTGTGATCCTGAAGAAGGGAGTTCCAGAACTGCAGGGACACACTGAAGGATAAACTGCTTAGCTTGCAGCAAGTCCCCTGCAAGATAATAGACATTTATCTTGCCCAATATGGAAAGTGAAAAAAGGAGGGTACCACAGAAATTATTCTTACCTTTCCTTGGAGTAATTTGTGTCTGCACTTGATCTACATTTAGAGATGTGCACAGGAGTAAGTACAAAGTATTTGTTGCAAATGCCTTTGAGAAAAGCCACACCTTTAGTCTGCATTGTCTGCAAAGTACATTTTCTGCAGCTTCCTCTGGAATGCTACATCCAGAAAGACATGTTATAAACTTTTAGAGTAAGTGTGTATAAATACATCTCTTTAATTTACTGTTCTTTTAAAACCTACTTTCTGCCTTGAAGAAACTCATGGTGACTACAGGAACGCCTACCAAGTGTTTCTCTGATGATCATCAATAATGCACAGCAGAGTTTTAAAGCCTGATAGATGGGTATATTGATGGTAAAGAGGCTCAAGGAAAGATGAATGCAGTCCAGTCAGGGAAGAATGCAGGCTGGAGGAGGGATATTAGTGAGCTTATAAAATAGATTTGCTTGTGGGAAAAATGCTCTTTTCAGGGATGCACACCCAGTAGCTTTGAAAAGTAGCCTTGTTGTAAACAGTGTGTAGAACTTCCTATTTTTGCATTTTATTAAATCCTGAAAAGATTTTTTCCATTGTAGGTTCTAGGTATAATGTCATTGCTTTTACTTCATGCTTCTAGGGGCTGAGCTGCTGTGGTGATGTTCTGTCTATCAGAAATAGAAGGCACGCATTGGTTTAAGGCATAAATGAAGGGGTAAGGTGACAGCATCCCAAATGTTGGCTCCCTGACCAGCCTGCCTTGCTCTACACATTCTTCCAACTTGTACTTGTTTGAAAAACAATTAGATTTTCCAGATGAATTGCTGTTAATATAAATGCATTTTGATTGTCAGTGCCACTGGTGGTTCTGCAGTTATGGGCAAGAATGTAAGTTTATTTCCCTCCAGGGTCTCTGCAGTCAGCTGAGAGATATTAACCAGTATTTTAGGCAGCTAAGTGTGAAATACTGGTTGGGTCAATAACTTGCCCCCTGCTGCTGTTATGTTAGCTGTCAAAAGCCAGCAAAGAGACCTATCAGTACAGAGTCAAGTGCAGGTCTGATTGTACTGAGATCTCCAGCCTGGACTCTCTGACTTCACTGAATACTCCTCCCTGCCTCTGTGTAATCAAGAGAACTCTTGGTCAAACCAGCAATAATCTGCTCTCTCTAATTCCCCTTCTGTGTTTCAAGAAGCATGGGAAAATGGGAAGAGCATAAAGCCAACATTTTGTGACAAAGTGCAGGTTTTGTATGATGGAGCAGCTGTCATGCCTCTGAGCATTCAGCCAATGCCCATCTGCATCCCCAGGCTGGATGGTCCCAGGATTCGCCGCACCACAACTCACCCCTCTGGAAAGGGCTATTCAAGGAGAAAAACTCTGCAGGATTTCCAGATGATCTGCATCCCTCCAGAGGATTCTTTTTACAGAAGGCTAACATCTGGCTCCAGGTTTGGAGCCATCTTCAACTAATCTGAATACAAATTTAATGAATGCCAATTATTGTCACCATCATGAGTGATTTAAACAGGGGTAAGCTCAGCTGATCTTGTCTCAATCTATTATTTAAAAGTTTGCAGTCACAAGTCCAGTGCTATACCTGATGCAACAGCAAAGCAAAACAACCCACCAACCACCCCCTCCAAAGCCAAAACAACGAGAACTCCACAGTTTACAGAAGTATTTGCTAATTTTACCTGTCCAGCCTGCAAGACAGCAGCAGTAACCAGTGACAGGATCACACCCATCTGCGTGGCTGCAGTCACAACGTTCACTGCAATTAAGACCATATGTTCCATCCTTCCCAAAAGATAAATAAAAAAGACTCTCAGTAATCAGTTTTTGGTTCTAAAATGTGCAAAATCATCTATCATGTCCCTCTTAATGCTGAGTCGCATTTTTTAAATTAACATACAGGGAAGATAGAAACAACTCAGTGCCTAACATTTCCACACAGAACCAAATGAGGAATCACTTTAAAAAATGATGTTCAAGGAAATGCAGATAACGTGGCAATAGCTCTGATAAAAGAAAATGCAAAGTATAATACATCCATTTGACTGCTGGAACCCCAGTCTGTTATTTATACATGATTTCCTTCAGATGTCTATAGCCAAAATGAGACACTGACCTACTACACACTTAGAAGAGCTATGTGGTCCCTGGTTTTAAAGGGGGTGCAAAGCCATCCCAGTTGTACTTACAGGACAGGGCTGGTCACAGTACTCCCCTTGCCACCCTGGTGAGCAGAGGCAGAAGCCATCAGCTGGCCTGCAGGCTGCTCCATTTGTGCAAGAACACGTCTGGTTACAGTTAAGACCCCAACTTCCACTTGAACATGGAATGGAGCAATCCATTCCTTGCCACCCTAAGGAAACATAGGAGAGAAACAGTGTTTGGGATGAGACAGTAAGAAAGGCAGCTTGCAAACTGCAGCTCTTTGATTCTAGGACCAGTTTCCCTCTGATCTTGCTGTAAATTAAGACTATCTTGGGGTCAGAGACTGACCTTCTAATTATGACCTCTGATCTTCATCTACCAGCATCTACAGGTACAGAAGGGTGATACAGGTATCACTGTGTTACCTGTTTACCAGATTAAGGTGTCTGATGCCTGGGAACTGCTTGGGCAGCAAGAGCCAGTGCAGTGCTGTCTGGCAGACTGGAGACCTGCTGATCAGCAAGCATGCAAAAAACTGGCCATTCAATGCTGCCTCTTACCTCATATTTTTTTTTCTGAGAATGCTCTTTAATATGAAGGAGCTATTATGCCAAAAAAAAAAAAAAAAAAAAAACCATAGCCAAAATTTCTAACCATTAAGGCTCAAATCTTACACACATTGGCTTTCATTGCACTGGAGCTGTATGTAATGGAGCTGAGCAGTAACTCATGGTTTATACACCCTCATTAAATGAGGTGCTACAGTGATCTATTAATTCATGTTTGAAATGCCAAATTTTATCATTATTTGCCTCACTTCTGGTTTAGGGCTTACGTATGGCATCCAGGCCTAGCTCACACTGGTATTTGGGGTAAGGCACCACTACATGGGGAACATGAGAGACACCCTGTGATGGAGCAGTACCAGATCTCTCCAGTGACTTCTAGATACCTGGTTATGCTCACTACCAAGCACAAAAGGGAATTATGGACATATGTGAGGGAAGAAAAGAGGTTTGTCTTGCAGAGAGACTCTGAAGCAGGCAAGACTTCTTGTTTCCCCAGGAGCTGAGGATTGCAGCAAGGACAGCCAGCCAGGGCCCACCCCACAGTCCCCAAGTGTAGGGTTTGCAGCTGGGATCATCTAGGAAAGGCCATGGGAATAAGACCAGTCCAAGGCTGAGACAGGCAGGCAGTCTGCAGGTCAGGGTCAGGTCTTACAAGGAGCAGCTTAGGGACCTGGGCTTGTTTAGCCTGGAGCAAAGCAGGCTCAGGGGAGGCCTTCTGGCTCTCCACAGCTCCTGACAGGACAGCCAGGTGAGGGTTGGTCTATTCTCTCAAGGAATAAGCAATAGAACAAGCAGAAACGGGCTCAAGTTACACCAGGGGATGTTTAGGTTGGACCTGAGGAAAAATTTCTTTTCCTTGAGGGTTGTCAAGTCCCAGCCCAGGCTGCCCAGGGCAGTGGTGGAGTCCCCATCCCTGGAGGGGTTTCCAAGCCATGGAGATGTGGTGCTGAGGGACATGGCTTGGTGGGGACCTGGCAGTGCTGGGGGAATGGTTGGGCTTGATGATCTGAAAGGTCTCTTCCAATCAAAACAATTCTATGATTCTCTGATTCTATGGTTGAGGATAACCATGGCTGGGCTGTGCCTAGCACAGTGGGCTAAAGAAGAAACAGGCAGGAGGCTGTCTCCAATCCCTTGCCCAGTTGTGTCACTCTAGGTATGGAGGGGAGAACAGGGGCTTTGAGTCCTGGAGAAATGGGGCAACAAAGTGATAAAGAAAAAATCCCCAACAGTCTGGGTATTGCTTTGCACTTCCTCTGGAGAGGAGCACAATCTTCCAGCACACTTAGTTCTGTGACCTGTTCTTGCAGCAGAGCAGTTAAGTCTGGCCCCCGTTCCAGGCTGAGACAAAACATCCAGTCAAGCCCCTGTTGAGTTCTGATACTCGGGCAGACAGCTGAATTACTGACAGGCACAAGAAAATAGTGGAGTTACTGCCTGCACAGCTGTGCCACTGTAGAAGGGGAGAAGCACTGGTGCCAGATTGCAGGCAATTGTTAAATCTGAACGTTGTTTACCTTCCTTGCAGTAGCACAGGCCATCCACAGGGGAACAGGCAGCATCATTTTTGCAGTTACAAACCGATGAGCAATTGGTTCCGTAGGTTCCTGCCGGGCAGGTAACGGTGCAGTCGTCTCCCTGCAAGCCAGAAAAAGCCAGAGTCAGCTAAAGCAACCAGAACTGCAGGAAATTCCCACCTCTGCACAGGGAGGCTTTCTCTTTGGAAACAGGGAAGAGTGTTATGAGTTGATTGCTGAGTCTTTAGCACTTGAGCAGGCACCGCTGTGTCCCGTGTTTATGGTGCAATTAGTGCTTTGATTGACTTGGAGGGAAGGGACAAGTCTCTGGCGTTCCTTCAGCGGGAGGTGGGGAAGTTACAAAAACAAACCTTCTAGAACAGATGTTAGATCATTAAGCAAAACATCACTTACAGAACACTAATCACAAAATATACAGTCTGAAACCACGCGAAGATTGCTCTGCAGTTCTTGGAAAATATATTCTAAGAATAGGGTTGTTAAAAAGCTGAAGGGTCTCGTACGTGCTCATCTTCCACAGGCTGGCAGAGAGAGAACTACATGGCAGGTGCATTAGACCTTTTTGATGCAGAGCTGGTACCTGAGTTTGTTTTCAATTAAGCTCCACAAGATTGTGACTTTAGGAAGAGCACTGAAGGAGGAGTGATGCATGTGTCAGAGGCAGGAGGCACACGGAGCAGAACGCAGATGCAGACGCTCTCTGCCCTGCTTCTGCTTTAGGTGTGGGGAAGGAGAGGGAAAGGAGAGCAAATACTTCTGTGTTACACAACTATAGAATATTTCAACAGTAAATTACTGTGTGCGCTGATTAGCTCGTGTGGCTGAAAGGAGAGACATAGTTCCTACTAATATTGTTTATCCAATACAAGGGAATTAAAATGTGAGCACAGTTCCCTTAAGCTTACTGAGTCCCATGGTTTGGTCTACATAGGTTAGCATAGACAAGATCTTTTTACTCCTTTTTTTTCTCTGTGTACTCCTGACTTTCACATCACAAATTAGGTCCTAAATTTATTTCTTCAGTGAGTCAAATGTTAATAATTTATTTCTGTGTCAGAGAAAGCTACCCTGCTCCAAAGTTAAACAGTAACTGCATTGCCCAGTGTGACCTATACCATAGCTCAGGGGAAAAGATATTGGTCAAAATGTATTTTTGCAGGTGAGAGGCTTCACTGTTTGATGGGAGGATCCATTTATCAGGAGATAGATGCACAAAATGTCAGCTTCCCTATGCCATGGCAAGTACCTCCAGGAGCCAGTATATCACACCATCAGACACCGAGACAGTAAAAGGAAATATGAACAGATTTCTGAGCACCATAAACCACCATATGCTTGCTGTAGCAGTTCTGCCTAGCACCAGCATGACTCATCCTATTTTATACTAAAAACTTTGGTTAGGGGGCAGTAAAAGAAATGGTTAAAAGACATTCTGCTTAGAAGTAAATCCTACAAGTCTCTGATTTTTGAAAGCGAGCGGCGTTTGTAAAAGATGCTATCTTTGACCTTGCTGAGTAAACCAAGCTCCCCTGAAAAGGCCTGGCAGTGAAAGGTGCTGTCCTGACAGCCAGAAAATCCAGAGCACGCTGCCCCTCATTACCCTGCCAGCATGCCTACAGAAGGAGCTCCAGGAACCCAGAGCAGGGCGGGATGGCAAAGGGGCATTCAGTCTCCGTGCCTAATCAATCCTTCTGCCTTTCTCCTGTGTGTGACAATTAGACAGCCAATTAGTGCCACTTAGAAAGCCGTATCTTGTGTGAATGAAACTCCCAACTCATTTCATGTGCAACACAGAACTGCTGGTACTGCCAATAATTTCTATGACAACTGACCTTATATCTGGATTTGAACTAGTTGGTCTAGAAGTAAAAGAAAATTCCTTTGAAAAGGAAAGTAGAACAGAATGACACAAAGCTAAAATATCCCCTTGGGAATCAGACTAATAAGACAGCATCTGGGCCACGGGTGGGAGTGGAAGGTGGATCTCCAGCTCCTCAGCTGACCCTCTGTGCCTGCAGATCAGCTCGTGCTAAGCAGCAAGTCCTCCCTGGCCACGTGCCCCATAGGCTGGTGTGGAGCCACCAGTTCTCTGTAGCCTCGCTCTGCATGGAGGGCAGACCGACACAGATGCTTTGGATATCCCAAAGAAAAGGTTCTGTACACAAGCTAAACAGCAGGCTGCTTCATCTTTATTCAACACACCTTTGAGTTTTGGCATTTACTTTAATGTACTTTACTTTATGGACTAACAGAGGTGGGTCATTCTGGCCGTCCACTTTATACGCTCTTACTTTGCAAACAAACCTTAACTGGAAAAATAACTGGCTTAATGAGATTTCTATCCCCAGGTTTGACAACCAAGCCCTTCAGAGCTTTGTGAGTGACAACTGCCAAATACACTTAACTTCTTAATTACATAAGAGGAAAATGCACTTGAACTATAGCACTGGCTCTAAGATTTTATTAATTATAAATGCACATCCCGTTATTAACATTTTGAACTTGATTTGGGAGAATGACCTATGAAATTAAATGCATTCAGGTACTGTTAAAGATATGTAAATTCCACCTCCCTCTCACCACCTGCCCAAGTGAATAATGCTGCAGTGTACGTCTATCCAGTTGTTAATGAGTTATATATCCTATTAAACTGATTTCAAATGTTGTGGATTAAATCTTGACTCTTGCAATATGGTACTTTATATTTCTATCCTATTCAGTAAAATTAATCAACAGCTGTGCTCCTTATGTTGATTATTCTTTTTTCTATGAAGATCAGGAGGTTAATGAGAGTAGTGAAATGTCTGGATGTGGTATACCTGATAGGAAGGAGTAGCTAATTCAATCAAACATATACCCCTGAAAATGTTAAAGCCATATTAAGAAATCTAGCTATAAATAACTTGGTATTTTAGACCTCTGTTTTCCAAGTCAGAATGATGGACATCACAAACTTTCAGAACTGCTTCATTATCTACATTGTTTTCTCTTAGGAGGCTCAGTTTATCAAAATACACCCCTGAAAACTATCCAGTGTATTATTCCCTAATTTCGGGGGTCAGATCTGACTCTAACATAATCAGTGGAAAAACTCCATTTATGAGGTGTGGGATCAGGGCCAGCTCCAGTAAATGCCCCACTTCGTGGGTGAGGCATCACGTTCCTGCCCCTGCTTTACATCACACCTTCCCTGGCCCCAGTCTGCAGGATGGCACCTCAGGGAAACCAGGGACAGGGTGTCCCACATCTCCACACAGCTACTCAGAAGCTATCCAGAGGGTGCTTTTCGTCATTTGAACCCCAAATCTGATGGGGTCATTCCAACATATCAAAGAGACAGGTGGAGGATCTCTAAAAAGTCAGCTTTAAATCAAAATGAAGGGTGGCAGTAATGTTATAACACCATCTATATGTCCTTCCATGCCTTTAAGTACATGAGAAACACTAATTGTTGCTGAAACTAAATGACAGACCTTTCTAGCACCACGAGAGGCTTGGGCATACAGTTCTTGTTGTTGTTAATTCTCCCCTACGTATTGAGGGTTAGGTCCAAGGAACCAAACTCCATTAATAACCCAGGCTGCCAGCTCACATCCATCAGCATCAAATATTAATAGACTCAGGAGGGCCAGAGCATACATCTTTCCGGATGGCAGTCAATAATACGTCTTGTTTCTGTTCAGGGAGAGGGGAAGATTTTCTTCCACAAAAATTATTATTGTACAATATTAGTAGAGCTTAAAGACATGCTGCTGCCTTAGGTGTTAGCTGTGTTAACAAGCTCTGGACACTTCAGAAAATGTTTTCCCTGGATTAATGTTGCCCTAACAGACTGGATTTCCTGTTTCTGATAAAAATACATTACTGCTGTAACCAGAGATTAACTCCCTTTAAAATCTTTTTCCAGTGTTTAATACCAAAGTTTGTATTTGCTCCTCTACAGTTTGGATCAGGCCTTTCAATCCCTGAAATGCATCTTCAAATGAAAAAAGGGTTTCTTGGACCATAAGGGGAGTTAATATGCCACCAATGGTCAACAACACCCAACAAAGTCTGCACCCAAACCTGGTCTGTCACAAAGTTTGACTCTTTAAAGACATGAAATTAAGGATTTCAGAAGTAGCTACAATCTACAGGAATAAATTTCCCTCAGAGGGCTAAAGCCTCGTTCCACTGAAGTCAGTGGCAAAATAGGAAATCAATTTTTCAAGGCCTCTGCAATGCAGAAGACTAACAGGGCTGTTATTGAACTTGGCCTCAAGTTTGCATGATAAAGACCTATGTGACAGGTTTGTTTGAGTGTTCTCAAGGTTTAATCTGTCAAGGTGCTGAAAATCCTCAGTTCCTGTGCAGATTATTAGGGAGGACTGACAACACTGAAAGGCAACACATTTGAACCGTTGGTAATCTGTAATGTGACTCCAACTGATCTGAGAATTTTAACACGCTATCTGATTTCCTCCCTCTCTCCCACCTCATCTTTTTTGTGCCAGATGAATTAGAGGTGCAGAACTTGTCACCAGCACCAGGGAAGCTCAGTGCTCAGTTCTCAGAGCTCCCATGAAACAAAGAGAAGGGCATGGTGCAGTGCCACATGTATCTAATGACAAACAGATCAGAAAGGCAACATGCAGGTGCTGTTTGTACCTGATGTCTGTGTGCCCAGATAAGCTGATCAGTATGGATTTGGTACATAAAAGTGTGTATTTATATGTACACACATTACGTGGCACATCAGTGTGCTGGTACAGTGTCTGTGCACTGATGCAGATCACAGATACAGTTCTGTGTATTTACTTATTTAATTGTGACATTTACAATTAACCCAAAGTACTTCTCCACAAACATTCCCTCAAGGTAAACATATGGTATCCAGCAACACAAACTGTCAGGACAAACTAATTTCCCTAATGGTGTTCCAGTAGAAATGAATGTGCTCTTCATAAGTGTATTAACAGATGTAGGTAACTTTGTACTTTTACTGGTCTTCTCCTCCACTCTAGATTCAAACAATTTATTCATGACCTTACTACGCAGCATCTTTAGTTTCCCAGACATAATGATGTCCTCTGGCAGAATTCCTTTCCCCTTGGGGTGCTGCTAATTACTCCCTGCAGATGCTATTATTGGTGCTAATGATAAAATGCAGAAAAAAGGTTGGGGAAGGATCTCGTGCCCTGTACAAGCCAAGTGTGCAGCTTGCAGGTAATCACTGTTACTAAGAACTGACAAATGTTCTACTCACTTTGTAAAATTATGTGATGTAGCTGTGCTAGAGTTTGATATACATCTAAACCAGCACAATGAAACCACTGACGACCTTATTCAACCTCCTTTCCCCTTTTCATGGGAGAAGATGGGGTAAGGATGGGAAAGATTTCTTCTCTTTAAAAAGTGACTTTACAGCTCGTGACTCATCCAAAGGCACAACCATTGGCAGTCCTGAATGCTGAAGTCTTTCATTAAATCATATAGCACTTCCAACAGCCATCTGCAAAGCCTTCTCCAATCTGCACCTCGATGGCACCACAGTCCTTGGAACGTGCTGTGAAACGTGGACATGCCATAAGGACCAAGCAGAGCTACCTTGGGGAGTGGGAAGAACCTACTGCTTTGCTTCCTATTGCCTCACAAGCATTTACAAACATTTACAAATGGGTGGCAGCTTTTTATTTCACCTCTGAGTTTGTGATGATATGCTAATTCATACAGTAAATTTCACAGTAAATGCCAAGTTCAAAATCAGTCAGCCTGATAATAGTTCTTAAATTTGGTGTTTGATCAAAAGGGTTCA
>NW_008626274.1:61188-97046 GCF_000691845.1 Merops nubicus
GTTCAGCAGAACACGCACACCCAAGAAAAAGGAACTATTTGTTATAAAAAGTGTAGTAAGCAAAATTATTATAAATAATGTTAATTTTAGGTACTTACAGTACTTTGTTAAATACTGCTTAATTTCATTTAATAGTCATAAGAGCTAAAGCCTTTGTTCTGCAAGAGCAAAGCTGGGAGCACTGACTGGGGGGGCAGGTAAAAGTTATCACAAAGTAACTTTGGCTTGTCATGTTCCAAACTCTTTGTACAAAAGCTGCCTGAACTTTGTGGATTCTTACCTTACAGCCCCAAATATGTTTGCTGTGGCCTGCTACTGGCATAACATACTACCCCCTCAGTAAGGCCACAGAAGACCCTTGGCCAGATGCTCATTTCTGTCCTGTTGGGTCCCTAGAGCCTCTCACTCCCCCACGTGGGTTTTCTGTTTCCCATCACACAGCATCACAGCTGATCTGAGATATATTAGCACTAGATCTGGACTCTTTTTCTTTAAAAACTAGGAGTACTCATCCTGTGGTCCCAGGGCTGTAGGGGCCACAGAGCAGCAATTACCCATCCATTTTCTCAGAAGGGACTTTCCCCATCATGTTGTCCACATACCCAGGAAGTCTTGGGCTACAGCTTCCAAAAGGCTTTGATTAGGACTTGGTTAGGATTCTCCAGCTATACCTGGAGAATAATTTGTACTTATGAAGACTGGATAATTATTTGAACCTATGAAGACTGGAGAACTTGAGCAGCCTTTCAGCCCTGACACTACATATGCACCTACAGAGCTGGAATTAACTGCACAGAGCTCGTGGTTTTCGGCCCAGTAAAACCCAGCTGTGAGGGATTTGCTGTGCAGGATGCAAGGATGTGTGTGTCTAAGGAATCAGGCACTGCACATTGGCTGAGGAATCTTTCAAACTGAAAATCCAATCTGGGCCTGGAGGTCTCGTGTCTGGATGTGTCCCTGCCCCACTGATTCATGAGAAGGAGGTAACAGAGGTGAGCTGGACTTCTGGTGGCAGCAGAGCTGCCCTGGGTGCCCAGATTCCAGGAACAGACAGGGATTTTTCCTTGTGTGTGATTCAAAAGGTTTCATCTTTTGAAGGAGAGGGTGCACAGAATCTCACCACTCTCCTGTCCTCTGGCATCTTAGCTCCAACATGCTTCATACCTCCAAAAGGAACAATGCTCTGACACAGTAAAACTGATGATGAAGTGGAGCAATGCTCTATAAGAATAAAGGCAGCAAATTCTGGCTTTGTGAGGATTTTTTTGCCTCCATGAAATCAAACGAAAACAAATACAAATAAAACTTTCATTTAAAAAATTGGATTTTGCATACTAAAACTCAGCAAACCTGAGCTGGATTTCTGCCAGTGACCACTATAATCCCCCTCACCACCAGGGAAGAGTTTTCTACTTTGCACAAAAAATATGCCCAATATCAGTCAGTTATCTACAATTAAAAAAAATCCATCCCTACTGTTCCAGCCACCTGAATATGGGCATTAAAAAGAAAAAAAAAAAAACAACTAGAAAGAGAATTCAATAAAGAGATCAGGCAGGGATAGCACCCTTCCCCCTGCTTCCCATAAATCAGTGGAGCATTGTTGCTGGCAAAAAAATCAGGACCAACTTTACAACACTTCAATATCTGCCTGGTTTAGTATTTAGGCCTTAACTGCAGAGCACTTTAGTGTCAGCGAGGCAATGAATACAGCATCATATAATTAAATGTATTCACAAGGAAAGCAGTGTGGGGAGTAAAAGAGATGATCATCAACCTCCGAACAAGAGCTTTTTTATACAGTCAGCACTTTTCACCTAATAAAATATCACAAAGCACATTTATCCAGGAGGGACCTTTCCAAAAATAGGAGATTGGATTTAGACAGGGTAAAACAACTCCTCCATCATTTCCTCGGGACATTTCATCTGGTGAGATGGCACAGCACAGCTCTGAGGACGGCCTCCCATGGGCAGCCTGCCATGGAGCATGAGCAGCATGGGCACACAGAGTTCCAGAAGCATGATGGAGGTTGGTGTGCAGCTAAATGGGAGGGGTGTACAGAGCTCGGCCAGCCCTGGCAGCTGGCTACGTAAGGCTGAGACACAAAACCAAACTCCTAATTCTGTTCAGAGTGGAGCTGAGGAGATATCTGAGGTGGAAAGGAGAACGTCTATAATACATGGGTTTGGATTTAGTTCTTGGGAAGATACATCATCAAGGCAGGTCAATCATGCCCGTATCAGGAGGATTATTAATGTACATTATGGGGCCAGCTGGATAATCAAGTCCTCTGTTCAGTTAAAGCAACTGAAATATGGAATAAGGCCACTTCAGATTTATTCAGGTGAGGCAGGGAATAGACTCTTGGAATATTTTAAACTTGACTCTAGGGAATCTCTACAGAGTCAAACATCTGTGGGGTTCATTGCTCTTTCTATAATTAACTTTGATCGGTTGCTGTTGTAAAATGCTCCAGGAACCACAGCCATAACACAATTCAGTGTCCCAAAAGGTAAAACAGCCTGGGCACAGTGTGCATTATTTCAAGTTAGTGGAAAAACAAAGAGCCAGGCACTTAGAGTGGATAACACACTGAGGGCTGTGCTGCCATTCAGTGAGACCTGCACACAATGGAGAGCTGGGCAGAGAGGAAGCTCATGAAGTTCAGTGAAAGCAGGTGTAGCATCCTGACCCTGGGAAGGAATAATCCTGTGGACCTGCATGAGTGAGGGGTTCATCTGCTGGAAAGCAGCTCCATGGAAAAGGACCTGGCAGTCCTGCTGTGTAACAGGTTACTCATGAGCCAGCAACATGCTCTTGTAGTCAAGAAGGCTGATGGTCTCCTGGGGTGCACGAAGAAGAGTGTGGCCAGGGCACGCTGCTCTGCATGACCCTGCTTTAGCAGGGGGTTGGATGAGATGATCTCCAGAGGTCCCTTCCAACCCTCACCATGCTGGGATTCTGGGATTCTGTGAAAGAATTTACTTGCCTGAGAAGTATATACTTGATACATACTCAGCAAGCTACTCGTGTCCAAACTGTGGGACAGAAGCTAGTGAAGTATGTCAGAATACTAAACTGTGATCCTTGAATACTACTGGTAAAGACAAAAAAGCTGGTTTCTGCTGCCTCTTTAACTAAAGGCTTCTGATTTGGACTTATCAGTCTGGTAAAGGAAAGACTTGAACACACTGTGTGCCACTCCATCATTTTCTTTCCCAGCTTTGGGCAGGATGGATGGATGGCTAACAGAAGCCTAAGCCATTCGGGAGTACAGAGAAGGATTTCAGTGCAGTGCAGTGTACTTCAGAGTGTCAGTTCAGAGCTGGCTCTGACAATCCTGCACCAGTTGTTTTATGGGAGTATCTTTGTCTGGAAATTAGAGATCTTTCTGCTCTGCCCATGTAGCCTACGTGGCACAGTCCAGGATCCACCTCGTAGAACAGTTGTGGCCTTCTGACTTTTTTCGCCACAATAAATTTGGGCTCTGGCTGACGAGTCTGAATGGTTCTGCAAAAAGGACATTAGCAAACCCAGGAAATAAAGGGTATCATTTATACTTTTAGCCTCTATGACGTCCTCTGGCAAGAAGATCCACAGTTTAATTATAAATAGAAAGGAGAAAAATGATCTTTATTTGTTTGCTTCAAATCTACTGCCTGATTTTTAATTGGGAAACTTCTTATATGGTGATAAATAGCAAACACACATTCCTGTTCCCCTTCCCTCACGGTGTAAGAGACCTCTCACATACCTGCCCTCGGTGACCCCTTTTCTAAGCAAAATCATCCCACTCTCTTATTCTCATTTTATGGGAGCTATTTCACAATTTAATTACGCATTCTGTGAAAAGCACTATCTTTGTCTTTAAACCTGCTGTGCAATCATTTAATTGGTTGCCCCTTGTTCCTGTGTTATTAGAAATAGTAAATAACCATTCCTTGTTCATGTTCTATGCACCAGCCACAGTTCCATAGATCTCTATCACATCCCTCCTCAGCCATCTGTTTTCTGAGCTCAGTTCTAGCTTATCGAGTCCCTCTTTGTATAGAAGCTATTCCATATAAAAGATGATCTTTGTCACCATTCCCTATTTCCATTATATCCTTTGTAAGCAGGAATCAGCCAAACTGTATGCAGTAATTTAAGATTTAGATATATTATGGATTTCTATAATGCCACAAAATGCTTTTTCCATCCTGTTTTGTTCCCTTCCTGATCATTCTAACGATTCTATCTGGCGCTCTGGCTTCGTTTGTTTTCTGACTACTGCTGAGCACTCATCTGAGTTTTTCAGAAAACTATCCACTGTGATTGCCTGATCTCTCTCCCTGAATGGTAAGAATTAGATTAGAACTCCCCTTTTGTATATTTACTTAATGTTATTTTCCTGTTGACGATTACTCTGCATTTTTGAACACTGAATTTCAACCTACCCAGTCGTTCAGTAACAAGAAACCTTTCCTCAAATTAGTTACTAGCTTTATATTTGACAATCCCAATCGTTTTGCATTATCTGCCAGCCTTCTTTTAGAATTCTTCTACAGCTGTACTGCACAATGAAGGATAATAATGTCCAAACATAGCCCCAGATCTGAACTTCCTTATCACACGCACTGTCTGCACCCACCAGTCTGGTCACCAGCTGAGACCTGCATCTTTCTGCGGCAGAAGCTGCCAAACAAGTTCAGTACCTCAGAGCCTGCCTGAACTCTGGTTCACACAGACTGGATGGACTGAGTCCAGGAGGACTCAGGAGGTAAATGTGCTGTACACAGCAGGCATCCTCAGCTGGTCTCTTGCTAAAGTGCACTGAAGCCACAGAAGCCACAATGTGGATGGAAAATACGCAGGTATGGGGCTGATGATGCCAAGACCTGGGGTTGACCTTGGTTCTGAGCTGCATGAGCACATGTGAAAGGATGAAAGCATAAAAAAAAATAAAGCATCTAAAAAAGAAAATGTATTACATAGGGAGAAATGAATAACATTCAGTGTCAACTTTAAGCTAATGGGGTTTGTGATGTACCTTCTGAAGTGCTGGTAAATCACCTGGCAATGATACACAGGCAGAGAAACAGCCATCTCCTTCAAACTTTCACAGATACTCCTAAAACAAAAAACCTTGAGCAAAAGTCCAAGATCTGGTAAAGTTTCAGCTGCTCTTTGGCATAAGAAAACACACCAGGATTTTCCATTTATACAAGTCTGATTTTAAGGGATAAAGTCTTTTCCTCTGACAGTCTACTTAGACAGAAAATAAAATGAAAAACTCACCTGTGACTTAAATCCTATACTTAGGTGCTTTTAATGAAGTCAGTCTGCAATTTGAACTGCCACGAGAGTCAGCTGCCATCACTTATATGCATAGAACCCCAGAAAGTATGGATAAAGATATATACATTTAGAAGTCTAATAGATGAAAAGAGACACTGCTATTGGCAAGCAGTTTATTCCTCTGCAAAATTCAGATCAAATAACTCAGTCTGAACAGAATATTGAGCTCCACTGATTCTGAATGAGGCTACAGGAACAGAAATGCAATTTGACATAGCCACATTGCCAATTAAGGCTAAAATACAGGAAATGTGTCAACCAGCAACAAAGGCAGAGGCATTCAGGCTTTCTGTATGAAGTTGGTTCCTTTGGACCCACTTACAAAAACTTTGGAGTTATTCAGGTAAATAAAACTGCAGAGGAACCCAGAAGTAAAAGTAACTATGGGAAGAAGGAGGAGGAGAGATGGGACTTGCTCACAGTTCTTATCAAATTATAGACACTGTGTGTGAGTGAATAGGCTCTCATTAGTAGAAGCAGTCACTGAGACAAACTCTGCTCCTGTATATCTGGGACAATCCTACTGAAGCTAGCAGCTGTGTTCAGGCAAACTTGGGCCAACAAAGTAGAATTTGGGCTGTCATGGACAATTTCTGGAGCTCTTACATTGCTAAGAGAGTGAGCAAAGAAAATGAAATAAAAGTAGTCCCTAAAAAGGTCTGAAAAATTCCACTGGATTCAAAGAAAGGGATGCAGTTTCCACAGCTGAGGGACACCCACTGTGCCTTGTGCATCCGGTGACCTTGTTAAATGCTCTGTGACAACAGTTCACTTGCTCAAAAGCATACAACAAATGCCCTGAAGTGAGAGAAGACCCTTCATTATGGCTCATGCAGCCAGAGGCTGACATGAACGCTGTCAGGGTTTAGGAAAACACAGGCTCCTAAACGCTGTGGCTGCTGGTGCTCCAGCAGAACTGTCTAATTGGTCAACAGGAGCTCTGGGGGGAGAACACTGATGAGCCTAATAGGCAGCAAGCACCTGGTTCATGGATAGAAAAATCAATAGGGGAGCAGCTTAGTCTGAGAGCTTGGGAATACAGAGGTGCCCTCCCCATAATGATCTTCCCCGTTGGGATCTGAATGTAGGCTATCTTCTCCTGGAACACAGCAGAGCCAGAAGAATTCATTTGTGAGTTGCCATTGAAATACTGGTTTCAGCCCACATCCAGTTTCTTTGCATTGAGGTGATGTTCACTGTTTCCTAGCCTTCATGTGGCAGGGCCACCTCAGAAGTGGATTGACTTTTCAGAAAGGCACCTGCCATTTAAGAAAGATTCAGTAGAATCTGGGTGGCTTGCAATGTTTATGAAGGGTGCTGCTCCAAAAGGTCTGACTACCTCTGCTGTTTGTCCCCAGAAAAAGTCCTACAGGGAGTTTGAAATGGATCACACAGCCACATCACCAAGCTTGACCTGAAGCAATGGTTTGTGAAGGTAAAATGGTAAAATGGCTCAGTTTGCCAGCAAATTTGCCAGTCACTGCTGATAGAAATGGGGTTTGTGATGTACATACTGATCCACAGGGAGCTGGACTGAGACCAAAGTCATTTCGTGCATGCCACTGCACAGCCAAGAGAAGATAATTTTCAATTTGTATGACCTGGCCTTGATCAGACCTACAAGCCTTGGGATGAAAAGCTTTAGTCTTTTCTACCAATGTAGCCACTGCCCTACCAGCAAAAAAACCAACCAACCAACCAAAACCCAAAGGAAAAAAAAGATAAAAAAACCCCAAACAAACAAAAAAGACAAAAAAGAAAAGTACAGCCATTTTCCACATGTAAATATGGACTTCTGAATGCATAGAGAAGTGGGTAAGAAAATTCAGTGGTCATCAATTGAAAGCACTATCAAGATGCAATACAGATGTAGTTTTCTTCCTGGTCTACAAATATGTAAAAATCCTGATGGGTACAAATGATCCCTGCCCAAATCTTTTCATGTGAGGAATGCACCAAAACACTGGGCACGAGGTGTTCTGATTTATGTTAATAAACTCAGACTGTCCAACATACAGCTCAGCTGACAGAAAAACTTCTATAAATCTAGAAAGTGACAGCTCTCTCATTTCAAGAACAATTTTCCAGCTCACTCTTAATTAGGCTGTATGGAACAGAGTGTTTTTTGTTGCCTGCTTGAGATCCGCTTCTTGTTCCATATCCACTTGTGAAGTAATTTGTAAGCTTAAAAAAAAAATTATCAGATGAGTTTTCAGTCTTATCTTCATCTAGAAGACACCAAGAAAATGCAGGTTTGAAGGACAGTGCGTTCCTCAGAGATCAGAACCAAGAAAGGGGCATCAAGGATGCAACCACAGTTGGTATAGAGGACCTGACTGTGTTATTGTGACCGATTGTCTCACAATTACTACCATTTTCATCTTTATCTACTTTTTAAACACCACAGGAATATAATTTTTAACCTTTCCTATCATGGTTTCCCAGAGCACTGTTACATCTTCCGATTTTTTAAGTTATTTGAGTAGAATTTCCCATAGCCCTGTCTTTCACTTTAACCCCAGAACCAAAGCCCACGTCGATATCTGTTATCAAAGAGACTGCATCCCCTTCTTGCTGACTTTGACAGAATGAACTTCTCAAAACTCTTCACAACACATTGAAACTGCCAGGTCTTTTTTGCTCTTTCTTCAGCTGCATCCCACCGCTCTCTTAGTCTCCAAGCAGGGACTTTCCTTCTTACACTGCATCTTGGATCACCAGTGATAAGACTAGGTTGGGTTTTGCCTTTCCATTGTCTATGTCTCTTTACTTCACAGGTACCTGAGGAATTAGTCATGGCTACAGCAGGACGTTCCTAAACGTCATAAAATTAAGTCTACAAAGAGCTTCTGAATAATTGAGGGGAAAGAAAGGAAAACCCAATAAACAGGAAAGAGATCAAAGGCTGGGAGCATGGGAATCAGTTTCCTCCATATCATGAGTTAATTCTCAGTCTTTGTTCAGGCAAAATCCTCTCCTTTTTAGGGAATGTGATGCGTGGTACTTTTAACCTGGTTATGCAGAGCGGAAATTATGTGAATTTGAGGTCCATGAACCCAAAGGAACATCCCCTGCTAGCTAAAATGTCACAGCAGACCTGACAGAGAGACAGTGCTACTGCAGTGGAACAGACAAGGCCAAGGGACTGAGGATAGAAATCTGTGGAAAACAAGGCTCTTGTAGCTCCACTACTTATAGAACAACTTGTTTTGCTTTTGTTATTAATTAATAATTCACTTACTTGCAGCTACAGCCTATGCTCAAACCCACCTGGATGTGGTGGCTCCACTGCTGGCCATTCACAATGTTTTTGAGACACTGGATTATGAATATAAATAGGAAATCAGTGAGAAGAAAATGCATCTTCCTTGTGCATCCAAGTAATTCATAAAATAAGACTGGGAAAACTATTTCTGTTGCCTGTAATACTCCAGTTAATTGGACAACTGCTGTGCCAGAAAACCTTTTCCCCACCTACAGCAAGTAAAATTTATACTGGTGGCTGGTAACAAGAACATCTTGATAAAATGGCTGAATTTATTTTATACCTGTAAAAGAAAAGAGCTCTTAACAAAGGGGGGTAACTGATATGCTCAGTAAATCAAGGATAAAAGGACACTGGCTCTATTGAAGATTTTTTCCCCTCGTCTTTTCTTTTTAAACCTTTTGATGAGGTGCCCTGTTGCTCTGAGATGAGCTTCCACTGAAGTACTTTTGGAATTATCTCAAAGAGAAACGAATCATTTAAATGAGTTAAAGCCCCCACAACAGATCCACTATCTCCAACCTTAGGTTCACTTTTTATATTAGGAATTTTGTGAAATTTGTAAAATAACTTTACTACTGAACCAGGGGCTTATAAGACAAAGAAGTCTTGTTCATTTTTTCCAGCCCCCTTCTGAACCAGTGGGAGATGATACATTTAGAATAAAGATGAAAGCAAATATGTAGAAGAGGAGGAATGTTCTGATAAATTTGTATTTATCAACCTTGAGTGTTTAAAAAACACCTACAGGCAGTGATTCTTCAAGTTCCTCCCAGTCTACCTAGGATTTTGGTCCTTCAGGGAAAATGCAACTGTGGATAAGATAAGGTGCTATTTTCTATTTACTTTTTTTTTTTCTTTTAGACAACACAGAGAATTTTAAAGGTGTAGGACAGGCAAGCAGGCTTCTTTTTTTTTTTTTTTTAATATCAAGGGAAAGATTGTTTTTTCCCTCCTGTATGTTTTCTTCAGTAAACAAGAGATACCTATGTGCCAGAAGGAAGCGAGTCATGGCTGCAATACTCAACAGACTGGACCTGTAAGTTCCTTGTGACCTCTGAAGGTAACACAAAGTTATGGTCCTCCTCATTTCTATGGAAGGGTAAACTGGTCATTTTACTCATTAAGCAGGCATGGGGTAGACTAAGAGTGGTCTGAGACTCTGTCCGTGTGCGTGTGTTTGTACCGACAGGGAGATTCTCCATTACAAAGTCTGTTCTGCATTTGCTATGCATTTGAATAGTTTTTTCACACTACAATATACATTTAATTTTACTAAGTGCTCAAACTATTGTTCCTTGTGTGTTACAGGGTCTGATTTTTACTCCAATGTGCAGGCGTGTATATGTAAACCTTGGAAGCAATTTGTACCCCTGTAGGTAAAGCATTATGTTGAGAAACTCTGGCATGCTAGACAAAATTATGGACTTCTAGCCCCAGATTAAGCTTGTTTCAGTCATTAAGTGCACAGATTCCCACTGAGCCCAGCCAGGGTTATATACACATAAGCACTCCTATAAGGATATATTTGAAAGGTGTTATTTTGTTATGTTTTTAAAATGCAATTTTGATGCAGCCTCAACAGAAATACAAATGCCTATAGATGCACAGTACTGGGATGTATCTTGGAAACTCTCAGGGAATCCAAGTGACATTCCAAAAGCTGAAAAATCTAGCAGGAGGTCATCACTGCCACAGTTCTCATACTTTCCTGGACTGCGGTTGGCTTGTATGGGATCTACCAATATAGTCAAGGAATAGAAAAATGTCCAAATGGATTCTTTCATTTTGGTGATGTAGTGCAAAGCTTTGCTTGCCAGCATGCAGGGGTCAATAAAAGCAGACAGGTCTTCAAAAAACTGCAGCATAAATAGATGAACTCTTTAAAGTAATATAAGTTCTGTCATCTTGATGTGAAATATAGACCTAAGTGCCTGCTGAAGTGAAAGCTGACCACACAGTCCATAGATAAGTGTTAAAGTTTTCTCAGGGTGTCTTGGGCTGAGAAGTGTTTTAACTACATCTCTCCTTGCCACAACAGACAGAAAGAAAGCATTTGAAGTTAAATCCATTTTTCAAAGGAAGAAAACAAAGCATCCATAAGGAAACGAAGGCATGTCACAGGATGAGGTCTCTAGATGGCCACTGTTTTCAGGGAAGTTGCAATTAGCTGTGCCATGGAGAAGGTGTACTTTGTTGTATTTCAATAGCATTTATAATGATTTCGGTAGCTAGAACGTTGATAGGTATGTGCAGGGGGTTGGCTTCAAGATTTCCTTGTGAGACAGAAGGTCAGGATTCCTGTGGTCTCCTGTCATATTTAATTCATATCCTCTAGCCCTCTTCACCACATTTATTGAATTACAGGAATAAAATTCAATGAACCAAAAACAAAAGAAGAGAGGACAGGGCAAATCCTGATTTCTTTTACATCCCTACTGCACAACTGACTTCAGTAGGCTTGTAAGAGAACATCTCAAAACAGAATTTGGAAGGAGGGGAGGTACAAGCTAGCATAAACCCTCTCACCACCCCTATAATTGCATCCGAGTAATTTATTGCAAGGAGTGACTATCTGCATGTGGGAGTAAGGATACCATTTCCACCAGTCAAGAATCTCCCTGTGCACTTTTTAAGGCTAATCTTTGTGTACTCCCTGTGTATTGTGTTTATTAGATTCCTTCTTGCCACAAATGAGATGGCAGTAGAATGGCTTTTCAAAGCCATTCTTCAGAGAAGCATCACTGGCAACTCATCACATAGGTACTAAGAGGTAATCCTCAAATATGTTAAAAATACCACTTTCAGGGAAGTGCCCTATTGGCAGGCTTGTAATGATGATTCCCTGCAATCATCTTAATTAAATTGATACAACCTTTATCCTCTCTTCACAAGCGAGCTGCAATAAGCACAGGGCTTCCAGCAGACCTGCAGAGTGGACTCTGCTGCTGGAGCATATGGAGAATAGATCCAGACATGCTCTGTGATTTTGAGGAAGAAGATTCTGTTTTGTCTTCTCCACTCCTGTTATCCTTTTTCTGTTGCCCTGTATGCTGCCTCCAAGAACTGGTCTATTTTGGGTATAATTGTGGATCACTCATATTTCTTAGCTCTCTCTTCAGTCAAATCTACCTGTAGTGTCTGCACTGTGGTTTAGACACCCGTAGAGTTAAAATAGTGCAGTCCTGTAGTGTGAGCACAGTTATATCAGAACCTCACATAAATAACCTGTACTGGTACCCAGTAACATCTTCACAACGGTGCAATTTGGGTTTAGAGCTAGGTATGTCAAAACTGGTTGTTGAGTCTGACTCAAAATATTCATTTATAAAAAAGAAGACAAAAAATGTTTTGAATTTCTATCCAAAACTGCAAGCTCACCAATATTTAACTTTGGCATTTGAATTTTTGGAAATGTCACAGTTAATAAATAATGTATTATTTTCTAAGCTACAATGTACAATTTTATTTTAAAACTTGAATCTGCTTAACTTCCAAAAATTAAGTGCTCTGCTCACGTACATGTCAACCTATGGGATGACTGCATTTCCACTTAATACATTTAATAAAGGTGACCAGATGCTTTGTGTTTTTAATGGCTTGTTCTGCATCCCAACAAAATGTCCCTGTTTTGGCTGCGACTGCAGATGATTCATTCTGAAACCCAGCCCAGCTGCTCTGACACAGCCGAGGCAGGGCACAGCTAAAAAACAAGCCATCTGTGCAAAAGAAGTGGGCTGGAGGAGTGCTTTGTCAGGAGAAGGCTGTCATTTCTTGGTCACTGGTTTCTAGGCATCCAGTAACTCCAAAATCTTATGGGTCCAACCTCTCTGCCTTTGCAGGTATATCCCATCTCCCATCATATTCTCTTCCTTCCCCCCTTGCACAGAAACTCTCCAGCCTGCTCTGCTGGGTAAGATCGTGTGGAGATCAAATGTTTCTGTAAAATATAAGACGTTGCTCCCACCTTCCTTCTGTCCAATCATATGGCAAAATTCCTGCCCCTGTAGCTGCTTCAGCCAAGCCTCATGCTAGAAGAGACAAGAAGGACTCATTGGTGACTTTTCTGAATGATTAGCTCTGCCCAGCTCTGTGTCAGTCACTGAGATAAGCAGCTTCAAGCCTGGAGAAGGTCCTGGCCCCACAGCACCTCCGACAGGAGCTGCAGGTGAAGCAGTGCGGGCACCTTCTCCCTGCCCCCAGGATGGAGCATCCCGCAGGAGCTGCTCCGGGGAAGGAAGGAAGGAAAGGTTCCTGTCAAGTTTTCTTTACAGCCTATGTTCTCCAGCATTTGAAAGAACCACTGCAACTCAAGTTATCTGCCATGCATACGAATGACAAATATGCTTCAGAGGCAATAAATTAGCAATTTCAAGGCTTTACTTCCCCTCACGGACTAATTGCCAGAGATTATAGTATATTATGAGAGAGCAATGATACTAATGCCTAAATATGCTTCAGTGATTATAGAGCTATCCTCAATAACCAAGCTGTTTAAATGTCAATGCAAGAAAGCTCTTTATTATGAGATTAAATATTATTTTGAATCAATGCAACAGGAACTTCCCAGGCTTCGTGCCTGCAAGAGCAACTGTCTTGGAGCAATATATATCAGAGACACTATGCTTTTTAAAAATGGGTACAGTAAAGGGTCCCAAAATACTTTTGTGCTGCAAATCTGAGCAGCATTCCTGATAAGAAAGAGGATCTTGGTATCTTTTATTTTGCATTTATTGCTAACTTGCTGCTGCCTTCATTCTTTCCTTCACTTTACATTAATATTTGTTTATCACCACTGTATAGAGAAGATAAATTCTTGTTTTCTGTTCCTGTGAGTGACTGGGGAATCAAACCTCACAGCCCTTTGCTTCTTTTTTTAACATCTCTAAGAACTTGTGTCTTGCACAGATGTTTTGGACAGTCCCACCCCTCACACAGAAAAAAATGTATTATATCCAGCACTGAGAGAACCCCTGGATACCAGATGGAAGTTCCAGGTTTCAGGTGACATGAAGCAGAGAATGAAAGTCTCTTCAAGCCATAACTCCAGTTCCACAGTTCCGGAGATGACGGTTGGAGATCACGAGCTCAGGTGTGGATTTAAAAGGGAGGAAGGCCACAAGGGCTTTAGCATCCTGCTAATATAATCTAAGACTCCCACACTATGGATCTTGTCACACAGCTTTGCACTTCCCTTAGAGATGACCACAGCCTATGACCCTGCAGGATACCACAATGTTTTATTCTAGAACCCCCTAAACACTGCAGTGGGTGCTGATGGCAGGATGTGGTTGCCCTGCTCTCCAGATCCAACATGCCATTCTCCTCCTGTTGCTTCTAAAGCTACCTGGTATGAGGTCTACCATGTTCCATAATTTCAGGTCAAAAGAGCTACCACATGGTCAAAGATCATGTCATGTTTCCTAGTATTTGAAGATATTTATTAATCTCATTTTGAAGTTGTAACTTAACAGAAGGTAAAACAAATCTAGGAGGCTGCACAGGTAAAACAAATCTAGGAGGCTGCACACTTCAGTTGGCTGCTAAATGCCAGTGGAAGCTCTAAAAATAATGCGAATGTCTTTGAATACAAAGCTTGATTTCTAGAAAACTTAGTAATTATAACTAATAATTGCAATAATAGTATAGAATACATATAAATAGGCCTGTGGGGACAGATCATGTAAAATTAAGACACAAATTAAGGACAACTACTAATGAAGTTAGCATCTAATGGATCCATGCCCTAATACTTTCTGTTGGAACATGGCAGTTCTTAATTCTGAATTTTTGTTGTTTCATCTTGGCCAATTTCTTCAGCCATTTTATATCTCCTCTATAAAATATAATGCTTGTTTACTTCAGAAAGTCTGAAGCTCTTTCTGATGCTCAGGTAAAAGACACCTGCCATATATGCTCAGAAAAGACATAAATTGCTCTATCATTTGTAACATTTTAAAATATCTTTATCTATTAAAATCACAGTGTGACTGACAAGGAACATGCTGAAAGGCCATGAGAGTTCTTTTTCTGCTCTTCCAGGCAGATAATAATCTGACATCTTTTTTGCTATGTCTTGACTTACAATTTACAATGGGAAACTATGTCTTTATCCTTATAGCAGTAATAAATTTACATTAATAAACTTACAATGCTGATTACAATTATGATTATTAGTAAATAACCAGAAGTAATAAGTTGACACTGCTCAAAGGAGAATTATGTGGACTTAGAATAGGGGAAAAATTACCAGCATTTGGTCGCTTTGATGCAAATATTATGGAAATCAGATTAAAATCCCCTTTAACTCTCTGCAGGCTCCTGCTGCACGCCCCCTTGCCCCCAGCTCTCACTTACCATGTACCCTGGGGCACAGGTGCAGGTCCCTGTGAGGCTGTCACAGTCGGCACCGTTGTGGCAGGGGCAGGGCAGCTGGCAGCCTTCGCCGTAGTACCCCGGGGGGCAGCTCTCGTTGCAGTAGAGTCCAGCCCAGCCAGCTCTGCAGCTGCATTCCCCAGACAATGGATGGCAACTAATGGAGACAGACAGACATGGAGATGTGGACATGAAAGAAAACCACGTCTGGAACCAGCAGCAGAACATTTCACACGCATTGCCAGGAAGAGTCATGCTAAGAACAGAACAAAACTGAAAAAGGGTGGTGAGCATAAGCAGCCATACAATTTAAGAATTGAACAGGGAATATGGTGCTCAATACCAGCCTGGCACCCCACTTCCAACATCTCAGAACTGCCACAGCACTGATAATCTTACACCTTTGAAGTTTATGCTTTTTTATTGTCAAATCAACTTGACCTGGATCACTGACATTAACCACAACACAATTAATCCATACTATTGTATGACATATATGTGCCATACTATTTGGCTGTAATACAGTCAGTTAAAGATCTACAGGGTTAGGAGAAATTCCAATGGATGGAGGAAAGCAATCAAAGGAGTTATGAAGATAAACCTGAGTCCTGTGGCCTAATATTCTATTCTATTCTATTCTATTCTATTCTATTCTATTCTATTCTACTCTATTCTACTCTATTCTACTCTATTCTATTCTATTCCACTCCATTTGTGCTTTAGAAGCGAGTGCCACCTCAGCAGAACTTTTCCATCAGGAAGAGGCAGGAAGGAAAGTGCTTTGGAAAGGGAAAAATCTCATTGGAGAAAGAGTTTTGCAGGGAATATTCAGCCACAGCGAAGAGACCTGATCACTACCTGAAGCTTTGGGATTTATTTGGGGCAGGAGTCAACAGGAGCCCTGGGACTAAATCTCAGCTGTGCAGGGAAGTGAGTCAGGTTCCTTTGTGCTGAATAATGAGCAGTGCTGCCCAGCGTTAATCCTCTGGCTTTCATTTCTATTCAGACAATTCCACACTGTCGTGAGAGCACACAGAGAGAAAAGTAGAAAGGAGAAACAAGCCCAAAAGATCAGATGATGCTTGCTCCTTCTGCATCTGGTAGGTGGAAGACTTACCCCTTTGTTGCCCCTGCTATGAAATAGTTTGTCTTTATTCACCATTTTCTCTTAGAATCATGGAATCCTTTAGGTTGGAAGAGACCTTTAAGATCCTCAAGTCCAACTATTAAGCCATTAGGGCTCTAAAGTCCTCTGCTAAAACAGATCTTCTGTGATCAGAAAGAGCATCTCCCAGGTTTTCTTAGGGTGCTAGCCACGCTGAGGCTCTGGCTGGGGGCTAGGAAGGGAGGAGAAGGCTGGAGATGTCTTAAGTCCTGCTTTGAAGAGACCAAGGTTTCTGGGCAATGGGAAGAGAGAGCACAGGGGATGTCTAGTTTGGGTCAAAAGAGAGAGCTGGGGATGAAGAGGGAATCTGATCTTTGGCAAAGGACCCCACATTGAGGCCATCTGGGAGTTTAAGGCTTGACCTGAGAGCTTTGGGAGCCTCTACAGAACAGCACTGTCCAGCCCTCAGTGAGAAAGATGAGAAATAATATTGCTCCAAATCAGATTTTCTTTATTATTCTCAGAACAAGAAAGAAGAGAGTTCTGCAAGGTGGCACCTCTCTATGGACGGCTCCTGATTTTTTGCTTCATAGAAACTATTTATTTCCCTTTATGATTATTTATTGGTAGATTTTAATGTTGCAGACATGACTGAATGGGTTTCTTTACACCTATAAAATTAATATAGTATATGTTAATTTTCAAGGTAACCTCATAAAATGTAGTTTCCAAGTACATTTCTGGAAATTACTGGTAGGAGAGGTTAGTCATATACTGTTGTGGCTAAGAATGATCAAATTTTGTGAGTGTCATATGTTTCATCATAAATAGTGTTTTACTGACTAATTAAAACAATTCATCAGCTTAACAAACTACCATGCATGAAATCCTTCTGACAAAGCAGTCCCTGAAATTATGGTTGTTCACAAAGCACCTCTTAACATTCAGATGAAAATCATAAAAGCTCATTTTTCCCCCTCTGTGTCTATTAATCATTACCTAATAGGAGCACAAAGCTAAACATTAAAGGCATTTGAAAGGGGATTTTTTGTTTCTCTGTTCTCACTACTACTGCACGCATCATGTGGTTCCATGAGAACTGCATCTGTTGGCTAAATTAAATCCTTCAAAGGTAATATATGATCATGGCAGTTTGAATCAGTCTATGACAATTCAATTGAAAACACCATACTCAGTAAGAATTTCTACTCCAAGGTTGGCTCCTACATCACAATGGACAGCTTTTATGCATGGAATGCAAGCTATATATTAAGGGCTAAAAATCATCCTAACATGCAGTAAAATAAGTAGCAAAACCCAAACAGGCTTTGCAGAAGAGTCTGCAGGAGACAGTGGGCTTGAACTCTCAACCAAGGTCCAGTAGAAGGCTGAGACCATATTTTGCCCCCCAAAAAGCCTTGTCCACTCTTTCATGAGCTAGGAAAATTGCAGTGCAGATGTCTGGGTCCCTGCATCCATATAATATTCCCCTTGAAGCAAGAAGAATTTTGTTCTCAGCCTGAGCCTGAGTTTTGCTCTTGTCCCAAGCCAAGCACTGGTAGTTTTTCAGTGCTCTGAAATGCTTATCTTCTGCCCCCTTAAAGAGTGCTGGTATTGTAGGATTAGGAAAAATCCTCCACACTGAATTCCAGAGTTATTTTAGCCATAACAATAATTTCAGGTGAGCAGCAACAGCTGGTGAATAGATGTACAGCAGGGGAAAGGGAACTTCTCCTTGACAGTAGAAGAAATTTTCCCAAAGCTTTTGGCAAGCCAAACATTAAGACACACCATAGTATTATGGTAGGACCTCAAACCTACATAACTAGGTCTGAAATGAGGTTGCAGGCTGTGTCTGGCCAGGGGACACAGGAAATTTGTCTTAGATACAAAGAATACAATGCCCTGAATCCAAAACACTTGACAATTAATGTCAGTTAAGGTCTAGTGTAGTGTTAACCTGAAGATGGCTGACATATAGATGCTTAACCAAAATTCAGAAGTCAACTGCCAATCTTGCCAGTGATTCTTGGCCATGCAGCTTACTCTTTCTGTGACACCCTTCTTCCTTTGGAAACCCTTTTAAGATCTGCAGCTCACATCATTAAATGGTACTAAGTTTTTCTTATTGTTCTTTCTCTTCTGGTATGTATGACCTGTTCTGGTAATCTAAGTCATTAGAGCTACACAGTAAATCTATTGCAGAGATGTATAAATAATATATGTATGCATGTATGTGTGAGTTAAGAACGTTTCTGTCCTGTTGGGGTTCTGTAAAATTTCATTCTGTTCAAACTATGTACCTGGACATGCACCAAGAGCTGGGAAACTCATCTGTCATCCTTCCAACCATCTAAGCATCCAGGCTGTCCAGTGAACTAAATGCTGGCTGCATCAAAGTTTAAAAGTTTGAGGCACTTAATGGCCAAGGTGTTAAGGCAAAGAATAGGAAATAGATCCATAATGTGAACTATTTGCATCATTCCTCCCTTCCTGTTCTGAAGGTACCTTCCCAGGTCATGAGTCCACGTAACATTTTGCCAGCACAGGTCACACCGTACATGAGGCACTTCTCCATGCCACTGATATGCTGAAATTAAGAAACACAATTCTTCTAGAGAAGGATGACTGAAAGGGTGGGTAAGAGGATGCAAGGCCTCCAAAAGGATCCCTGAAGGCAAACCAACATCTGCTTTCCAACCACTTGCTACCAGCAGGATGGGAACCTTGCACGCTTGAAAGAGTTTGGCAGTGTTATCTATCAGTATTTTGCATTGAACCTTAACAACTTTTATTTCTTCAAATCTCTTGCATAACAAGAAGGAGAAGTGTAGAAAACCTAGAGTGAATGCAAGCAGCCAAGCGTTGCTCTGGCTCTAGGCCACGGAGAGGTGGAAACTGGAAGGTGTCCACAGCACACAACATGGCGTGAGAAGGAAATTCTTCCACGGCTCTTGCTACAGTTTGGAAGCTACTGTGTGGTCCTTGGCTTCTGAGCCACATTTGCAGCAATAAAACATTTATTTTTTTTTTAATTTACTAGCTGAACTGAAAAACAGAAAACCATTTTTTACCTTTAAATTTTGTAAGCATCTAATTTTGAGGAAATCTGGGGAAATCAGGTAATTTAGCTGTCTTAAGGCAAATTGGGAAAAGAAATACTTTAGCCAGCACAGTCTGTTCCAAATTCTGAATTTGTTCTCCACACGTCTTTCAGCCAAAACAACTTCTTCCCAGTGAATTTCCTGCCTTTCTGTTTATACGCTAGCACCACTCATCTCATCTTAATTAACAACAGCCCTAATCCTTATGTAACAGTATTTTCTGTCTTTTGGTGTCAGATGCCCTCTTGCTTTTAAAGCATTAGCCACAATGAGACTGTAGGGTCACCACTCCAGACTAGCACATCTTAAGAGTCAGACTCAGTCAGGCACATTATTGACTTAGGTCAAGGCAAAACTTCAGGTGAGGTCCATGGGGTTTGTTTGAGAAGAGTGAGTGGCTGAGACTCTTCCAGCTATTCATTGCCCTCTCTGTTCTTCAGAAGAGCAAGCCAGGACTGTCTCAACATGGGCTTTTTGCATCAGGGAATTTTGTATAGGTGTATCCTTCCCCATGGAAGGACAGCCCAAGTTCCCAATGCATTCTAAATTACCTAGTTGTGGGGTCATTCCAGGGACCTGCACAAAGTGCCTTTCAGCGTGCTTTGAGGCAGAAATTATTGGCTGATGTTCTTCAGCCATTACTATGCAGGAGGTTAGACTAGATGATCACACTGGTCTCTTCAGACATTAAAATAGATAGATCTATGAAAACAAAAAGCTGACTGTGCATTTCTTAAAGCTCCTCAACTTGCTCCTCAAAGCCCCTTGAACTTTTTGTTCCATCCGGCTCTCCAATAACCAGCTCAAATGAGTCAAAACCACTGACAGAAATAAGCAAACTTCCCTCACCTTCTTTCAAATGTTTATATAATTATCCTACACACTTGATACTGCAACAAGTAGCCAACAGTTTAAACTGGTTCTGGGGAAAATAGATAGCTGTCAGTAAATGCTTTGGAAGAGCACAGTTCCAGTAATGATCAAAACTCAGGGGAGGACTGGGAGGAGGTGGGTGGGAAGAGAAGTATGCTGTATGGGACAGGTTAAACTATCAGTGAAAAGATTTGCTCAGAATATGAAATGCCTTTGGAGAAGGTCATTTTCCATCAGCTCTGAGGCTCCTTGGCTCAGAAACTGACAGCACTCTGAGGAGCTCGTTGAGAAGTGGAAAGCTGAAATACCATGGATGAACAAAAGAACATTTAGAGATGTACAACTTGCTGATATCTCTTTGTTCCATAACAGCAGAGATAAGATGCAGGGAAAAGGGAGATGTTTATCAATGGAGAGACTAGACTCATTTATTAAGGAAAGAGAGATAGCATCTTAGCAGAGGATGCTGCAAGTGAAGCTGACAGAGCAGCAATGGGAGGGAAGGCATAAAAATGTACCTGTCAAGACAACAACCAGGCACAGGTCAGGTACATTGTGTTAAGAATGACCACATGCCCAGAAAGTTGTGAGAGGATTCAATCTTCCAGCTTTCTGAGCTGTCTCAAAGTTGAGACCTCATCTCCCATCACAGCTGAACAGTGCTAGTCTGCTCTTTCAGGAAGGATCTTCTGGCAAACCTGCAGAGCATGTCTCAGGTAGTTCTTTGGCTAACCTAGGATGAACTCCTGCTCCCTCAAACCCCCAGTCTTCCCCCACGTACAGGACTCTTGAGCACTTAGCTAAGAAGCAGCCACCAAGCTCAGCCCTGTCCGTGGCCTGCAGTCCTTCCACCTTGTTTACACCTTTATGGGGAAACTGCCAGACAAACCAGTTTCTGCAGGCTAGGAGCAGGGTGAAGACACACTGTGAGCTGCTCTCCAAGAGCTTATTGTCACCCTTCAGAACACATGAAGAACAGCTTTCACTGAGGAGCAGTTTATCCTGCATTTACTGCAGGTTTGAGTTGTGCATGCTGGCAGGTGCTGCAGAACAGTGTGACATGCAGAAATTTATACCTTAGCTCACTCTGCAGCAATTCTTGAGACATCCCCTACCCTCAGTACAACACAGCATTAACCTTTTATGTATAACGCTCAGCTCACGCCTTAGGGATGTTATTTTTTGCAATGATTTTACAATCCACAGAATAATCAGAGGTGCTAGAAGCCTGTTGTAGAGCTACCTTTGAGGTGTCAAACACTTTGGATCCTTGCTGACAAACCCCATAGAGCCAGAGCTATCTTTCTGTAGAGGACTCGTATCACCATAATTAGAAGGCTTTTAAATAATCCATTGTGAGCTCTGACTTTCACTGAAGCCATTCTCACTGCTCAGAGTTGAACTCCAATTCACAAGAAAGATCACCTGTTTATTTCCAAGACTGAGACAAATAGAGTCTATCTCAAGCACAGCAACAGATTTGCCTGAAGTGGGGTGTGTGTGTGGGGGGGGTGTGGGTGTGCACGCACACAAATGAGGTGGCATTGCTTGCATACCTAATTGAGGAGAGTGTTTATATTTTAGCAGGCTGCAAGATTGCAAGGTAGGTTTGTCATCATCAGCAAGACAGTCAGGTCCTTCCTCAGCTGGTTTTAAATTGAAGAATGTCCGTATCAAGGGCACATTTGCTTGGGCATCAATTATCCCCACCTCCCTCTGAAGCCTACACAATCCTGAATTGGCTGTGAATGCTTAACAGGAATGGACAGAAAAAGGAGGAAAGCAAGTGGGAGCTGAGTGGGTTAGCATCTTGCAGGCATGGTGAGGAAATGTGGGTGATGGTCCATCAGAAGACCTCAGGCTAGGGTTTTTTTGGCTGCCCAGACTCCCTTTACTTTATATAAGGGACTGAGGAACCTCCAAATACAAATTCCAAAAGTCAGCCAACAAGGCAAGGAGTTAGAAAAGGTAAGAAATAGGATAATGGGGAAGACTCTTAAATTATTTTTTTTTTTTTTTCCCAGGGTTCAGAAAGCTTAGACAAGCCTGAAACAGGAAAGTAAATCCAACCTATCTCATGTTCTGTGCTTGTCTGTTTGTGGCTCTAGCTCTTAGTAACAGGAGCCTTGAGAATCAGATCAGAAAAAAAAGCAGAAGGGAATAAAATATCGAAACCTGACCTTTCAAGTGAGGCTTATTCCATTTTAGGTATACTTCCCTGATATTTATTTTCCTGAATATTTCACACATACACATACTGAATGAAGAGCAAAAATAGGCACACATGAGAAGAGATGTCTATTTTGACAGTGTCAACTTTGTTACAGTTTCATAGACTGACTTGGGGATATTGATTTCAGGCTATTTATACATCTGCCTCAAGTGTTTTCAACAAGGTAATTTGCCACAAGACATAAACTGAAGCAAATTAGGTTTCATTTTGAAAGTCCCCTTGCTGTCTACGGATTTAACAAGAAAATCCATGTCATAAAAAGAGCCAAACTGATAGATTTGAGTAAATATATCTATATTTTTTAAAACTTCAGTGGGTTATTATACATATATACATAAACCTAAGGTAATTTAGATCAAAGCTTGCAATCCAGAGGAACCATCTCTGTTCTTAACTAGAACTATAAAGAAAAAGGGAGTAATGTAGTTAATTGAATTTTTTCCCAATGCTTTTATTTGACAAGCCCCTACACTAGTACACAATAAGATGGACATACCTGAGAGTGTTGGTAATATTGCAAGGACATCTCTTGTTGCATTTGAGGCCATAAAACCCTTCTGGACACATTCTTTCTTGGCAATAAATGCCTTTAAATCCAGGGTCACACATACATGCTCCATTTACATGGTAACACTTGGCACCATTTTGGCAGTCACATCTTTGTGTGCACTGGAAGCCGTATGTCCCAATAGGACACTCTTCTTGACACCTGCAATGAAATATGTGAGACAGGATCCAATCAAACACTGTAGTCTAGTCTGCTTGTGATTTTTAGACAGGAATGTATTTGTTAATGAATTAAGTACAATATCATTGGTCATTTATTTAAGTAATGCATTGTGAACTAACGGTATCATTGGAGTGATGCGGTATCTCGGGCAGGTAAATTGCTGTTCACTGAAAGTGCATTAATCTCTGTCCAATTATATCCTGCAAAATTTGCATTCGTTAATATCACCTTAGTTAACAAAGTGCATTCTTGCTTCCTGGACCTTGACAATTCCATTCATCAACCATAAGAAATCGCTACAGAATAAGATACTTTAGGAAAAAACCCTCATCTGTGTGCTTTCACTTTATTACAGAAGGACTGTGCACCTTCTTTAAAAGCATATGGTCCTCTAGTGATAATGAGGCTTGAAAGAGAATGTGGTTTATTAAGCAATATTGAGTAAAGTCTTCTCCAGCAACTCTAGTTTTAACTTCCCTCTATGCTGTCATTGCACCAGCTTTATACCAACTAGGAGAAAATATACTCTTTTGTCTTTTGTGTGTGTTCTGAGTAACTCAAGCCTCAAATTTGCCTCTCATCTCTTACTCCAGGGATGCTCAGTCGTATAAAATCTCAAGACAAATCACTTTCACGTTCCTTAGTGTAGTATCTTCTTCAAAATTGCCAACATATTTAATATTTGATACACAAAAAAATGGAACCTGCAAACACTATGCACAGATCTTTTTAAATTGCACCTTCCGTGCACTGTTTACAATATTTCCCTACTGGATAGATTATGAAATCTGCCAAAAAGTCTGTTTCATTGTCCTACACAACCAGTTTCAGTGTTCATAATATTTCCTACTTGGAAAAGTGCCACTAAGGTCCCGAAGACAGCGACTGATTCTGTGCTTGACATAATTTAGTGGCTTCAAAATTCTGCAATAAGTCAGTACTAGAGTTTACATGATCCACCGTGAAATACAGATAGGCCTTTTCAGCTAATAAAAAAAGAGAAAGAAGCCCAGAAAAGCCCAATTCCCTTATCGCATGGATGCCAGATATTGGAAATTGCCTATCAGCATTAATTTAATCCTGAGCATTGATTAAAGTGTATACTGTAAACTCAGTGGATAGAGGCAATTGTTAAATGTTTTTCTGCAGGTCATTTCACAGCTGGCAGGTGAGAGTTAATATAATCATCAGTAATAAAAGATTAATGCGTGATGCAAGCCAGGCAAAACTGCAATGAGCACAGCCAGTATAGAAGAGCATGATTTTTGCAGCTTCAGATTATCAGGTTTTACTAAAAATAAATGAACAAAGCAAAAGACCTAGCTAGTGATTAAATTGCAGGAAGCATCAACACAGCTACTAGTTCGACAATCCAGGTTCAGGAGTTCAGAGACCCAAAGAGAGAGGAGCCTGTGGCGAGGAGGAAGGGAAGGAGCCCCGAGGACCACCACTAGCCCTGCTCAAAGGAAGCCACCAGCAAAGACTGGGTAACCTTAGGACTGCAACTCCTGAAGCAAATGGACCCAGGGAGGGCTGTGTTTGTATTAAGCTGCCTTCTGTCCCCGTTGCTGTGTGCAGCTCTGCTGCTTAGCAGGAGAGCACTGTACTCAACGAGATGAATACTCAGTCAATAGTGCACTATATCATTCTATATTTATAGAAGATGAAGCATTACCTAGCAGGGAGAAAAGCATCTGGAAATGAAATATTGACGACCTAATCCATTTACATAATTAGCCTTTTTCTACTAACAATTTAACCAACTTATTTATTTGGAGATCAAGCAGCTACCGCTAATGAATTTTATACAAAGAATACTAATAATGACTCCTCTGGAACATAAGAATAATCACAGCATGAATTAGCTTTCTACTTAAACATCTTTCCTTTGCAACATATCAATCTAATGTGTCCATAGCACCATTAACAACCAGATACATTGTTCAATTAAATTACAAAATGAGCTGCTAAGCCCTAGTTATGTTCCTTGTTTAATTTACATTGCTTTCTGCCTATCTGGGGAGATTCGTATTATAATATCCACTGAACTTTAATATGTACTATAATTATTTGGGTTGGGATAGGATAATATGGCTGTCACCTGTAGAATTAATGGAAGCAATTTCACAAAATATTAAACATAAGACAGCCTGCTTAACAGATGAACTTAGTACACACACCTACATTTTTTTCTAGATGACTTTTTTTTTTTTTCATGGAATAAGGCTGTACATTTTTTAGGCTTTTTGGTTTGTTTGTTTTGAAACAGTGATCACATTTATGTAGCACAGCCAAATATTAAAAGCCATCCAAAATACACTTAACCTGGAGATTGCCATTCTGTTGATAAAAGATACAGAGACAAACACAACAAGAGACCAAATCTGCTTGTATTGTTGTAACAAATGTGGTATTTATTCTGTTAAGATTCAGTCTCTAGGTTTAAGGGCAATATGGAAAACAAAGCTAAAGCAGTATGTTCACTTTTCCTGTCAGCCACCGAATTCTTAGACACCCCATCCTCAGCTTCTAACTGTGCTTCTGCTATTGCTCCTTCCCAGTTTGCCAAACATACATTTCTGTGACATATGCAGCCATTTCAGCAGAGCACAAAGTTATTAATAGCACTCGCCAAGTTCTTAGATATTTAGCACAGTGCCACTTCCCAGCAAACAGGTAGGGAACAAAGCATGGCAATTACACTTACACAGAACTTTATGACCATTTCATCTCCACAGATACTTATCTAACTCCATGTTATTATCTTCAGCACAAGATGATGAGCTATAGTATTATAAAGCACTTACTGACAATTGTAAAAGACTACAGTAGCTAAAGTGTGTTTACATTTTTGTGGTTGTTATTCACAATATCTGTGATTATTAAGAAAATTTCTTCAGTGCCTTGTAAAATTTTTTAGAAAAGGCTCTTTTGTCGTGCAGCAGCACTCCCCTGCCAGGTCTGCAATTATGCTGTGACACTGCAACAGTGGCACGAGATCCAGAAAGCAAAACAGACTTCAAGCGAAAATGGTGCTGACTAATCGGTCCCGTTGTCATGATGTATGAACACATAACTAAGGAAAGCAATTTAGACTTTTTAAAGGCCTTGTGCCTGCTTCCACCCTCACTGAAATCAATGGGCATGCTACCAGCAGCAAATTGGAGTTAACAGCAAGGTCCCCACCTTGCACAACTGTTGAGATCAAACCATGACAGGCCACGGGCTGTCCTAGCCCAGGGAGAGGCAGAACTCCAGCTGAATACAATGGACCTCAAGTTGCACTTCCCTTATTGAGGGCTGATCAAAGGCTGATAGATAAACATGTTTTGGCCTTCTGAGAAGCCCTTTGAAAGGTGGGAGTTTCTAGGCTAATACAGTTCTCCCCTGCTGCTAGAAAAGGTTTCTGAACTGCCTGTTTCCCTCACTCCCTCCTGTTCCCATTCACCCTTCCACACGCCCCCAGCTCTGCTCTTCTCCTCTCCCTTCAGTGTCTGTCACTGACTTACCTGCCCCTCGAGGGGGCAGCTGATCCATTCCTCAGGGTTTTGCTTGGGTGCAGGTCCACAGTATGACATTCCCTCAGCTTCTTTCCCACCTCTTCCAGCTGATCATGCCTCATTTTCTCCCTCCTTGCTTCTGTCTTCCCCAGCAACACCTCTCTTTGCAGCCCAAATCTCTCTCACTTTTCTCCAAACACCAATCTGAAGTGCCCACATGTCCTTTCCTCAGGGACAATTCTTGTGAACTCCTGTCAGGTCTGCCCTGTAGTGCCTCCACTCCCCAGGCCACCTTCTCCATCCCCTTCCTAGAGGTGATCAGCAGCAAACCCCTCTGCTTTTGACAGCAGGTAGAACTAGGTCTTCTGCTTTCTACTGACCACATCCTCTCCTCATTCCCAGTGGTCCCTCCTCTACAATTTTTTCTAGAGTGTGTAAGTGTTGCCGTTTGGGAACTCCACCACTGTTCCTTCCCTGTGCCACAGGCCTGTAGCAGAGCCAGGTCTTCTGCTGCATGTTCTCCCTCGTGGCCAGGGGCAATACTGGCAGCTGAGCAAAGAAGCTGGCTCGGCTGCAGGCTGGTGGCTGGGAGCTCCCGACAGCTCTAACACTGTTGGTTCACTGCCAGCCAGAAATCAATCTAGGTCTGCAGCAACCAAATGAGGAGACTTGAGACAAGGAGACTGTCAGCCTCCCTGAGCACAGCCAGCAATGGGGATGGCTTAGGACTGAAGTGTGGGCACCAGAAGTGCCCAGGATGTACAGTTTCTTCCTTCAGTGAAATTGTCTCCAAAAGGAGATAAAAAGAGACATTTTTGGTTAGCAACAGTGATTTTTTGGTACCCTGTGTGTGTATGGTATGGGTGCATTAAGATGACTGTGAGCAGCAGGTCAGGGGAGGTTCTCCTGCCCCTCTGCTCTGCCCTAGTGAGGCCACATCTGGAGCACTGTGTCCAGTTCTGGGCTCCCCAGTTCAAGGGAGACAAGGAACTACTGGAGAGAGTCCAGTGGAGGCTACAAAGGCTGAGAGCCCTGGGGCTGTTCAGCCTGGAGAAAAGAAGACTTGGAGGGGATCTAATCAATGCTGATCAAGAGTTAAAGGGTGGAGGGGCAAGAGGCTGGGGCCAGACTCTTGTCAATGGTGCCCAGTGACAGGACAAGGGGCAACAGGCACAAACTGGAGCCCAGGAGGTTCCATCTACACAGGAGGAAAAAAGTTCCCTGTGCGGGTGCCCAAGCCTGGAGCAGCTGCCCAGAAAGGTTGTGGAATCTCCTTCTCTGGAGAGATTCCAGCCCTGCATGTGACCCTGGGCAGCCTGCTGTGGGTGACCTGCTGGAGCAGGGGGGATGGATGAGAGGATCTCCTGAGGTCCCTTCCAACCCCTGCCATTCTGGGATTCTTTGTGGCTGAAATCACTGTCTCCAGATCATGGATGGGGGAAGAGAGACACACTGATGTCTTTTCCACTAAATTAATTTGAAATAATTAGTATTCTCACCATATACAACCACATGCAAATTTTGACATAATCTCCAGAGCCCCCTCCAATTACTGCTGTCGATAAAATGGAAACAAGGAACGTCCCCACTTAATGGGAAAGAGCATAACCTTCTGAACCCCAGCACAGTGGTGAAGGTTGGTCTGTTTGTGTGCTGTAAGACCCACTGATTGTACAGTGAAGCAAGCAATGAGAAATTTCAATGACCTTTCCTGCATAAAAGTGTGATTGTGATGTATGCCAGTGTACTGATACTAGCTTGTTCTAGCCAATAAAAAAGAGAAGATGTAGGAGAAAGGGCTTTAGCGTAGCACAGACTAGTGAGCTGTGCTGGAAACCCTGGTGATACAGTCCAACCCTTAGTGAAAACTGCATCTGAAGGCTTCTTCAGCTGCAGCTTCCCACCATCATCAGCTCTGCTGGCAGGATTAGCTGGAGGGCTAAGCCAACATGTTACAACCCCACTTTGACTTTGCTGTTTAGTCATTTTGCTGAATCCATGACACCTTTGTAAATACTATCATCTTCTCTGATGGATTTATGAGTGAAGGCTCTTGTTTATAAATTTTAAGTATTTATCACCTTTAGTTGGTGCCTGTGGTGGGTCAATGCTGCAGCAGCATAGAGGGACTGAAGGAAACATTGAACTGCTGCATTGCTTACTCTTAAGGATATTAATTTGTATAAATATAGTTCATTTACATATCTTGTAAACAAGTAATGCTCTCTATTAAATTTATCACTGTAAATATCTAAATTAAATTTAATCCATTAAGTTTTAAAAGTTATATTAAAAAAACCCTGTAAATGGAGAGCATTGCCAATAAAAAGTAATAACATTGCCACATTTATGATGCTTGAACTGCTTCAGAAGGATGAACCTAACTGGAGCAATAGAAACGTAACATCATTTTTCAGAGAGTAAGATTGTCCTAGAAGGAATATAAATATTCCCCATCCATGGTTCAAATGAAAGGCTTTGGGGTTTTGAGCTTTACCTGTCTCCTACATAGCCAGGTGTACAGATGCATTTTCCTGTCACGGGATCGCAGTGTCCTCCGTTGTGGCACGGGCAGTCCTGGCTGCAGTTAATTCCAAACGTTCCAGGAGGACATGGCTGGGCACACACCAGCCCCTGGTAAGGTTGCAGAAAGAGTAATAGTTCAGTCAACATTCAGAATGCAATAAAGTTCTATATGCAGCTTAGATTTTTATTGTCCTTTCTCCTAGAACTAGATCTAAGTGTAGCAGCAATATTTTCTGTTTAAGATGGGCTAGGAACAGTCTCAAAGTTCTGCTACCAGAGTAAATGTCTGTCCACCCTAAGTCCAGAAGGGATTTTTCTCACACCAGTACAGTCCCTGATCATTCTCTTCTTTGGGCCTCCCTCATAAGCTGCAGCTCAGGTGGCAGGATGTTCACTGCCCCTTGGATAGATGTAAGAAAGCTTGGGAGAGGTTAAAGGCAACCAGAGAAGGTTGCAAAGCTGCATATATGCTGGTGTTTTTTTTTATGAAATAGAGAGTCTGAAAACTTGTTTGACCCATCCAGGGTAACTGTCATAAAGTGAACATTTGGGAAGAGAAGGATTGATGGAAAGGCTGCACTGGGAGGATGAAAATCTGCTACTTTTGATTGCCTATGATGATCTCCCTGTTCAGACAGCCCTACTTCATCCAGCCATGAAAAAGACCAAACACAACTCCTGGAGAATTCCTCTGCTTGTCTAAGCCATGGAGGAGGCAGGAGGGGAATAACAGATAGGGATAGTTGTGGACAGCCACCACAGAAGCAATTTGACTCTTCACATCAGCAGTGCAGCAGCCTGAAGTGATTTTTGGCCAGAAGTGATTTTGCAATGGAGCATCTGCCTGACCCCTGAACACTGGCTGGATGCTTCATCCAACATCATCCCAGGTCTTTATCTCCAGCCTTGGAGTCATATCTCAGTCTCTGACCTGCCTCAACTCCACATCTTGGGGGCTATCTCCTTCCTCCATTTCACACTTTATGTTGTGTCTTTGGAGAATTTATCTACCACACTCAGGTGGTTTTCCCCCAGGTATCACATAATGTCCCCTGCCATGCATCAAGGCCTCCTGAGGATTTTCCAAGACTTTCTTAGAAGTTGTATGAATGTTTCTTTATGTGAGCAAACATAAAATGCGAGGCTGGCATCCAGCTGAGTAACTTCAGCCAAAACAAGTCTGGCAGTGCTGTGATCTGAAGATGGGGTCCTGTAATGGAAAATGTTTGGCAACAGTAGCAAGTGGAGGTGTTCCCAGTGCCATGCACGGTGTTGGACACAAACAGTGTTTTTCTGTCCCTATTATTATTTCAGCTTAATCTCTCAAAAGCCTTATTTCCCAAACCAAGCCCCAGGGGCTGTGAGTTTTGAACAGGACAAGTATTTGACATGACTTATATCAAATATAAACCAGCAACATCATGGCTGCTTTTGCTCCTCGAGCTGCTCGCTCAACAGTTTGGGAAGTTTAGCAATATCAACAGCCCCAGAGTGGAGAGGCTGCTCTTCAGTGTAATCATAAAACAGATACTTCAGGCCTTTCCCAACCAGTGATAGGTGGCTCCTGGGCTGGAAAATAGACAGGTTGGCCTCAGTTCAAGAACTTTCAGATCACAGCGTTAAAAAACTGGTGTCTCTGGACTTGGGTAATACACAACACTATATATCTGAAAATGTAAGCATCCATTTATCTTGATAATAAATACTTTCTCTCTTCACCTCTCAAAAGGAACAGGATTTCTATCAACAAATGATGAGAAAGCAATACTCTGTGATGCATCTCCCTGGAGCCAAGAGAATCTTTAGGCGTACATTTTGCATTAATATGTACTGAGGGAACCCAAAACATCCCTCTCCAGAGGATCAGATGTCAGACCAACGTTTCCTGCTGCTTACACATCTAATCAGGAAAGTTCACCTCATCAGCACCTTTTTTAAGGCCCTGATATCATCAGCTTCTGCCTTTGACATTGCTTGATATATTATTACCATTTTGTAGTATAGAAAATACATTTTTCTTCTCCATTTTCTCACCCTCGCCTGCCATGTTTCAAATCCACAAAGGAAAGAGAGAAAAATAGAACAAAATACAAATTACAGTTGCTTCATACAGCCCAGAGGCAATGAGAAAAAAAGTGATCAGCAGAATGTGTTGTACTAAGATGGCACCATGATGCAGAGCCTTGAGAATGGGACCTGGGACCAAACAGGGTGTGTGGCCCATGACAAATGTTCTGCCCTGTAAGGAAAGACTGATGCTCTCCTGAACACAGAGATCTACTCCTTCAGATGTGTTTCTGAGAAGCACTGTAAATGCCAACTTTAAATTCTCTCCCTACTTCCTGAGAGTGCTTGGAAAATTTAATACTGCAAATGAGAGAGATGTATGGAATTAAACCTGTACATTCTTAACGAGGCCCTGAAGCAGCCACCCACTAACTCCCAGAGCCACACAGACACGGATGTGGAAAAAGCCCAACATCGCAGCGAGCTGGAAGCCACATTTTGTTGATTAGTTCAACAGTACATGAGGATGTTGTTAGCCATCATCCTCTTGGTGAAAAACCCATGGGACAGGAAAATCTCACAGGACACAGTTCATATAACTTGTGCTTCTGGGAGAGGCTGCACTGGGTGGGAGGATGCAGGAGGAAAGAAGTATTACAAGTAATAGAAGAGCCAGGCTTTGAAGGTGGCAGATACAAGGAAGAACCTAAGAACTCTAGAACTTCCTCCTGTTCAACATATTGCCTTCCCTTGCATATCCCATAGGCAACCAAGCCCCTGAGGGAGCTGAGTTGCTGTTAATAAGCCTACCCTAGGAAAGGATAAAAGTCACTGCTCATCCAGCAACAATAAAATCCAAGTGGATTTGCACTTGTATAAATCCAGGGAGAATTCTCTCCTTCCAGCGTGATGGTACATTCAACACATGCGTGCAGTCTCAAGCCTCAAAATCAGCAAGTAAAATTCCTGATGTCAAAGAAAGACTATCCATGGTGTGAAATAAAACAAATGCTGTCTAGCAATCTCATCTTGCTTGCTTGTTTGCAGCCCACTCATGTCTCACTTCCCAAACCATTCCAGCCACCAAGAGTTAAAAATATAGCATGGAAAAAATATATTTTTCTCTCTTAGGGTACTGAATTACAAGCTTTTCATTAAAACCCTGGAGAGACCCTTTATACTTAAAATCTCAACATTTACAAGCTGAGTGCTTTTACTTATAATTTCAGTTTCTTTCCCCAGAATACTTGATCTCTCTCTTCAATTTTCAGTTATGCTTGTTTCAAACATCAATTGTTAAGTCTTGGGTATCTCTGGGGACAGAACAGCCAACAACACAGTTTTCAGGAAAATCTCTCTGGGCCACTAAAAATGCAGAGAAGAAACTCCAAGCTCTAAGGAACGGGGCAGAAGTGAGCTGGAACACACGACCACAGCTGCTGTGGAGCCTCAGTGTTGTGGTTCTTCTTTAGGGTCTAAGCTGCATCCTAAAAGACCTTTAAAAATTTCCTACTCTATTCTGATATTCTTATCTAGTTAGTGATTTTTTTTAACTTTGTAAAAAAAGAGAAAGCTCCTGATAAAATGCAGGTAAGGAGGTGTACAGCAAAACAACTCGGGTCCTGAGAACTATTGGCATGCAGAAGGTAAGGGGAGGTGAAAAAAGTATCCTCAAAGTGATATTTTTATATTAGTCACTTTATCGATCACTTCTGAGGTGTAGTGCCTGAATGGGCTGATAGGCACTCAAAAATATCTGAATTGCTTCTTTTATACTTTAGTCCCAACACTCTTCAGGAAAGAACCTTTTCTTTGTTTCCACTGAATGCCACTTGAGGGTAAGTGCCACACTCTTACTTAAGTTTCTGAAATGTTTTGCCAGCTTTGTCATTTGAAATGGAATAACATCATCACCACCTTTGTCATGCCTGGCTAAGTTAGAGAGACTCTAACTCTCAAGTTAGAGAAAGACTTTCCATAAACACCTTCCACCAAAACTTATGGGCAACAGTGTTCTTCTCCCAGGCTGCTGCCTGATAACCAGCAGGATCTCATGGTTGGTACTTTTGAACTAAAAGCAGAGAAATTTGTTTGAGAAATGGAGGCAGCATTTGCTGTACGAATCTAAAGGAACATAAATATCTTTCACAGTGCTTAAATGTCTCGACAGGTATAAGGTCCACACCAGAAGCTGTAGTTGTATGATGATCTCCAGGGCCTTCCATGTATTAAAATAAAAAGTCACAGTACTCATATGCATTAAAATCCAGCAAGATTGCCAAGACACTAATTGTCAGACACAGGAAAAATGCCAGGAAATTCAGTACAGCTAAATGGCATGTAGGCCTGCGAGACTTGGCAAACCCCAGGAGAGTTAATTATGACATTATTGATGAAGTTGAGGACTTTTAAAACGTTTGGCCTTGCTTTCTTGACAGAAAGGATTAAAGGTTAGGGCAATTTGCTTTCTCCAGTGCAACCCTTGATGCAAGCAGATCTATTGCAACCCATGGGAACTGGGCCTGAGTAAGGACAGGTCTCTGTGGCCTATGTACGGTCCTGCTTAAATGACTGCCCGAGGCACTGAATTCCTCCTGGCTTCTCCCTCTCTCCTGGAGGGGAAACAGGACAGTGATTCTGACAACGCTGAGCTGAGCTTTGAGCTTTCTGTCCCACGTAAGGACAGAATTCCAAGGGAACATTCCAAGGCACTTTAATTCAGAGACAACTTTTTCGTCTCTTCTCCCACAAAGTGTAACGAGCAGCCACTGCTTCCCTTACTGTTTCTTTAACTCTGTGATGGTAGCTACCAGCTGTAGACTGGTGGCCTGTCTGTGTGAGTGCTGTGCACACATACAAGAATTGTCCCCATTTCAAGAAACAGCAAATACACATCACGAGCATCTGCTGAGACCGTGGACAAAGCAGGAACAAGCCACTCACCATCCATCCAGCAGGACAGGAGCACTCCCCAGTGATGTGGTGGCAGACTCCTCCGTTCTGGCAAGGGCAGCGCAGTTCGCACTGAGCTCCGTGACTGCCCGGGGGACAGCGCTCCTCGCAGCTGGGTCCAGAGAGAGGGAACAAAACACAGAGATCGTTTAAAAGGACTTTCAGTAAATGAGGAAAATCCACCACGCAGGCCAACATGGGAGCCCTTATGTGTATTATGAGGCCTCAGGAAGCCTCAGCTGGCATTGCCAACTAACCAAGATTTCTTTTCATCGTGCTGTGGTTATTTATGTGCCCTGGATTTAGTCCTGTAAGGCTGATGCATGTGTGTAATCTTTATACACGTACCACATTCCACCCATCTCAACAGGACAACTCATATCCACTGAATAGCCCAGCAAAGTAAGAGTTGCAGGACTAAGCCCTCAACGTGAATTATGTGATGTGACAATAAAAGAAGCTGCAAATAGAATAAAAGGATGGGACTAAAATGCTTGAAATTTCTCCAGTCAGTACTGAACGTTAACATTTGCAGTGTAAAATGGACTGGCAAGAACAGCCTCATTTAAAGGTTATTTAAGCTCTTTGGGTCTCTTTCAGTATTCATGGGGGGCCAATGTAAGGCTAGTTCCTGCAAAAACCAATCTCTCCTACATTTGCACATTGGTGCTTTTCAATATTGCTTCTTTCTCTAATCCCAGGTTCTGAAACTACAGTAGGTTCTTCCCTTAATTGACTCTCCTCTGATGAAGGTGTTCATACAACACATGAGGGGTTGGCCCTGGAAGTGCCTACTGCTCAGAACTGGCACACTGACATCAGTGGCACCACTCTTAATAGGAAGCAGTCTTCAGCAGTGAGCACTTCCAGGGCTGAGGTCACAAGACTCTAAGAAACTCAGGTATTAAATAATATATTCAAAAGGTATTCGACTTACTTATGAGGGTTAATTTGTCTTTATTTTTTACCTTCCCCTTCATGCGGGTCAACAAATAATATTAGGTTGCAAAAGTATGAAGTCAATTGTAATAGGTCTCCAGCCAAATTCAGTGACTAAATTCTCTTTTCCCCTTAAATAATTTTGAAAAACATAATTACTTCTGAAACTACTGAGAGATCTCTAATGAGAACTGATGTTACACTGTGGGCAATTTTGAACAAGGAACTATTGCTTGCTGTCCTAAAATTAATATGCAGATTTTGTGAATCCTACCGGTAAGCTCTCAGTGTGGTGGATGGGGATTTAGCTACATGATTCTCGTTAAAGTTAACAGGAGTCACATGGCTAAATCCCTGCTCACTATGCTTAAAATTTACCCCCTAGACAGTAAGCCGATATAGTTAACAGCAGTGCTTCTACAGTTAGAGTGAAATAAATTTGGGATGATAAGTCCCATTTGATACCGCACTGGACTGCTAATGAGTAGAATGTCCAATTGCTTATAAAAACTCAATACCATTTGGATTGTGTTTACCTACTGAAATTAGGAACAGGTACAGTTGTGCAAGCTGGAAAAGATAATGGGTTTGAAGTTCTTCAGCGCCAAGTTTTATTTTATTATGCAGGGAGGTAGAATGAGGAAAAAACCCAAATTCCTTCATTTAGCCTCCCTGAGGTTCCGCGTTACCCTGTTTCTGTGAAGGGAAGGGTGCAGCTGCATAGCCTGTTACTGTTCTAAGGGGTGAAAGCAAGGCTGTGTGCAGCCCAACACGCACTTACAAGACGCCGGTGTAGCCGGGGGCGCAGTGGCACTCGCCGGTGCGGTGGTCGCAGGTGGCCCCGTGGTGGCACTGGCAGCGCAGCTGGCAGCCCTTGCCGTAGCTGCCCGGCTCGCAGAGCTCCTCGCA
>NW_008626275.1:0-47710 GCF_000691845.1 Merops nubicus
TGCGGGCGGCCGCGGTCAGGGCCTGCAGCAGCGCCTCGCTGCCCCCCTTGCTGATCACGTACTGAATCCTCCGGCCCGTCCCTGGGGAGGAGAGGAGACTGCTCAGAGCAACCCTTCCCGGAGCTACGGCTGTCCCAGACCCTCGCCTCACACAGAATCATCCAGGATCACCAAGTCCAACCTTCCTCCCAGCATTTCCCGAACCACCAGACCACAGCCTCAAGTGCTACATCTACTCGTTGTTTGAACACCTCCAGGGATGATGACTCCACCAGCTCCCTGGGCAGCCCGTTCCTGTGCCTAAACACTCTCTCAGTGAAGAAATCCTTCCAATGGTGTTTTATTGCTGTACACCCAAGAGCGTTTGCAGAACTGAAGGTGGATCTCAGGTGCCCCTGGCATGGAGACATGGCTAATGGCTTCATGGTGAAGCTATACACTCTGCTGTCTCTTGCTCCAGCAGTCATTATCTTTGCAAATCCACGTCCTGCAGAAGTTCTTTCATTGTGCATTAAAATGCATCAGAGAGAAATAAGCAGAAACACCAACAGGTTTCACAGGAGCAGAAGGCTCAGGGATCTTTTCTTAGATGCTGGAAATTAAACAAGCAATGGGCTTCTGGCAAATGAAAAGGAATCCTAGGGAAGCTATGGAGACAGCTTTTAAAGAAATCTCAGTCTCCAAAGAAGCCACATTCTAATCTTGTGAGCTCTACCGTGTCAACAAACATTGATCCACAGGTGACTTCAGCAGCAACTTCAGGCTCCATGGTTGGAGGCTGATGCATGTTCAGCTCCTGGAGGGGAGACAGTACGTCCTATCCTCCATGGAGGCAACCTTTCATATCTAGCTGAGGAGGAGCACTACAGGGCTTCAAAAGCTGGGCCCAGCTGGATGGGTGATGTCTGCAGTAGGGCTCCAAGGAGTGGGCAACACAGGAGGCTCCTCCAGCGCTTGCCGATGCAGCCCCACACCCCAGCAGCTCAGTTGGGTGGAGAACTGTTTAGCAAATAACCTTTTTGAGGTGGAGCAGAAAGGAAAAGAAACTTAATGATTTTTTTTCATTTCTTTTGCCAATTCACTTTTTTCACACAGCTTGGGCACATGCAGCAACATACTTTCCCTGCAACCCCGAAGAGGAGGTGGCTTTTGGGGAGATGCTGAAATCTCTCCATTAGAGAGTCCCTGTGCTCTGAGAAGTCAGGATCCTCTCCCTGTCTCCCAGCCCTCTCTCCAATGACACTGGTGAACATTTCTGACCAACAGGAATAATTAAATACTTTGAATAACAAGAGCATCTTTGAAAAAAAAATTAAGACTTTCTATGGGTCTTTATTTTTTTCTTTAGCTTACTGTGAAACTCAGTTTTCCAAGCACAATACCAAGGACTGCTGGTGTATGGATGCAATTCATGGTTTGTTCACCCTGCAAATACCTGGCCAAATACCTGAGGATCCCCTTTCTACCCCTAGCCCACAGGCATTGCCCCAGAGCTTTGCTTCCTTACCCAGAGAGAGCAAGTCAGTGAGGACACTGAGAATATTCAGGATTACATCCTTGTCACAGGAGCTCTGAAAGGGAAACACAAGACATTTAGGGATCAGTTCAGAGCATTGAACATCATGCTACACAGGGCTGCAGTGCATCACGTGGTGCAGAGGCACTGAGATGCTCGTTTGGATACCAAGTACTTTTCTTGCCATCTGGCCAGTGAATCTGTAGAACCATATTGATAATATATTTTAGAAGCCTCTCACGGACATACTGATCATATCACACTATTTAATACACAGTAACCTTTACAAAATTTACATTTACATTTTAAATTACATCTCTCTTTTTCTGTTTGGTCTCACTACTTCAAAGTTGAGGAAGTGGTACACGCAGAGTGGTTTTCCATGACAGCATCACTTATTAATGGCAGTGGAAGAAGAATATCTTCAAATTATATTAATCTCATTTACAAGAAAATTCCCCTGTCTTTCCAACTACAACCACATGCAAACCTGAAATTTAGGGAGCAGAAGGATGCCCTAAATTTATTTTTAATCAAAGCCAAGTAAGCACTGCACCTTGACATCACACATTCTGCTTTAGATTCACTTTATTGCACTAGAGGAAATAAGATATACTGTACTTGAAAAGGAAACACATGATAGCTACCATCCATCTGTGTGATACACTAGACCCCTTCTTTAATCCTCCTCCAACTCCAGCTGATTTCACTGCTGGGACTGAAGAATTAATCACCAATCTGTATTCCTATATGATGAATTTGGGTTAAGTTCTACACCTTTTAATTTCCCTATAGATACAACACAATGCATATTTCCAACATAATAGAAAACTTGTATTTGTATAGCCTTGATCCTGAAGAACCTTAGGATCACATAAACTATAACGGAATCACTTTATCTCCCATTATTATAACATGATAAAATCTTAAAAAAATATGGCTCCTATATTTCTGAATTTCAAGTGCTTCAGAAACTTAACCCCCTAGTATGCATTTTAGATATATGGGATCATTTTACCAGCCAGATTGATTCAACCATTCTCTGATATGTTTAACATTCTCCAGCTGAATGTTTAAGACAAACAATTGAGATGTAACACCTAGCAAAAAGAAACTCTAGGAAGAATATTAAGGAAGTGTAATTCAGATCTGTAATAATGACTATTAATGCAAATGGACTATTTTTTTTTCCAGTGGATCCTTGCTAAAGCCACAGCTCAAGCTGACAGGGTGCTGAGGACGTGTAGCTAATTAGGGAGCTGTGTATGCCATATCTCCTCCTCCTTTGTTATAGCTGGGGAGGGTATGCATTGAGTGAGACATGGGAATGAAGCAGGAAAATGGTCAGTCTTCACACAGCAGGTCACTGTTAGCCTGGAGAATCATGTTTCCATCTCTGTTGAAGAACTCCCATAGGATTCTCAGTAGCTCCCTACAGCCAAACCTCCTTCTGTACTGACAAATTAATATGCCAACTTCTGTGTGCAATATCCACATTAGTGCTGATATTTCCCAGTTTCTGTATCCTTAGCATTATGTATTCTTAGATTGCTTTTTTGTATTTATAGTAACAAAACCAAACTCCAAATCTCTAAAAACCAGAATTCCAATCATACAGGCCTTGTTCAATTACCAGTGCTACCAAATTTTAATTGCTCAATCATATTTCATGCCGGCATAAATGAGCAACAGGGACAAGAGTATCAGCAGGGGAATGACACAAAAGAGCAAGATGTGGTCAGGGGAAGGGAAAGGAAGAAAGAGGAGTCAGGGGGAGCAAACGGGCAGAGAATCACTTCTGAAACAGGGCACTGAGGGGAGGAGGGTCTGTGAGCACTGCCTCCTTTCTAAAGGCTCCCCTTACTTTTTTTGTTAGCTAAAATCCACAGGAAAAGTGCATGTCTCATCCCCATCTCAGAGCTGGCCCCTGCCCGCAGCAAGAGCCTGCTCTTTCTGTTCATTACTCTATTACAAGCAGAGATCTCTGCACTGAGCATGGAAGTTCAGCCCTTTTATGAACAACGTTGAAATCAAGAGGTTCAGTATGGCAGGATTACTGCTTCTTTCAGAGCCAAGACAGAGCCCGTGGCTTTAATGAACCCCAGTAACTCTTGGTTCACCAAGCATTGCCACCCTCACCTGAAGAGAAGGGGTCCAAAGTCACGTTCCTGGCTCAAGGAACCCCACAGAGAGGAAGGTCTGCAGCGGGGTCAGAGTAGTTCTGAATATGGTACTTCTAGGTAACATGCATGGTTTTAATCATGCATTAATCTTGCTAATTCGTGTCTTTGTTCATTACTCCAGTCTTGAGTTGTCTCAAGTCTCCCAGAGTGAAACTAAAGCAATCAGAGCCCTCTTCCCAAGAGTTTCTTGGCATTTTGTAGCATAGGGACTTAATAGTCAGGAGCAGGCTGTCAGAAGTGATGAGTATCCACCAAATTTACTGACTCCAGGAAGAGTAACTGTTCTCAGCACCTTTTTAAATATCAGAGTTGCCTAAATCAGACTGTCCTCTGGTTTTGTCTTGCAGCCTCTCAGTATCCCTTTCCTCTGTAGGTGGATGGATTACACATTAAGGTTTCAGTAATGAAGTCTTCATTGATTTATGCTCCTATTACACAGGGTTGTTTATTTTAACTGATTGGATTGTGGGTTTCCTAAGCCATTAACACAAATAGTGATGACATAAGATATCCTCTGATTTTCCATACACTTTATCCAGGGACTCAGGCAAACAAAGAACTTGAGGGGACATGAAAGATCAACCTTTAAAATGTGCAAATTAGAGTTGGGTGATATTGCCAAATATTTTACTTGAGTATTTACTGTTGGTATTTTAACAGTAAAATTCTGACTCTGTTCATGCCCCATTGTTCCTCTTCCTGCAACACACTAGTGAGGGAATTGTGTGTTAGGTGAAACAATGGACAAAAACCTCATCCTGTTACAAATTCTAACATATTTTCCTCTAACTTAAGTATCCAGCAAATAACATAGAATACTGCAGAAGAACACAGCTCCGATTTATAATAGCAAGGAAAAAAAACAACAACCTTAAAGTTGCTGTTGTCTTCTAAGATAGCAGCTTACCTATTGAAAAGAGACAGCTCAGATTTTGACTAATTAGCTGAAGATCTTCAGTCAAAGAATCTGGACATTGAAGTCTCTTTGAATCAAATGTTTAAATTAACACTCCGATGAAACTGTTTGTGGATGTATTACCAACAAATTCATTCACAAAAAAATATTCAGTAAATCTTTTTGAACAGTAAGTACAAATGAGAAAATCACAACCTGTGCCTGATCTAAAAAAGATGAATAGAGTAATTTCTTTAATGCAAATTACTTACCCAGCTCTGGTTAAAATAAACACATTAGTTATTTTTATTGAAAGATATGTTTGTCTGTTCAAGAACAAACCGTAAGCAAAGAGAGACGCAAAATTCCTCTTGCTAAATATTTTCCATTCCTGACAGCACTTGCAAATTTTAGATACAACATCTATACACACACAGAGACTAATGAAGATGCATCCATGGTATATGGGTGGAATGAGAGCAGAGGGAATTTCCCAGGGGCTGAAGTTAGATTACAAAATTACCAGCCTCCTGCAGGATTTCACTAAAAGGATTTAAAGTTAGAGCCAAATCGTCACCTAATAACAAGAGCCTGTAACTGCCTTTCATGGCTTGCAGCTGGACAAAGGCTAAAGCAGCAAAAAAACATCACTTAAAAGCTCAAGCATGGCTGTGCTTTTTGGCCAGAGCCCCTCATCGTAGCCTTGCTTCAGTAAAGCCTGCTGTCTTTCTTACCCAACCAGGAGTATCACAGGGTTGAGTTCAGATGCATTTAATCATCTTCCAGCTGAAAATTCTTCCCTGAGCTTTTTCTGGGAGTTAATCTCTGAAACAGCAGGGTTTTGGTTAGCTGGGCTGAAGCTCCTCATAGATAAACAGCAGGAGGACAGAGAAAGCCAGGAATAAGAAAATAGCCCAGTGCATAGTCATTGATACATTACAGGCAGCAGGTGATTAGTGACATTGGGTTTGGAGGACAGCAGCTTGATCACACATCCTTCTGTCTGGCAGCTCAGGTTATTTTGCTGACCCAGGAGGGAAGGAGTTCCTCTTTCCTTGTCCTGCTCCTGGGAACACTCCAAGACAAGTTCTTACTCAAGACAAGATTATAAAATTGCAACTACACCCCAATAAGAGGTAATCTCATTTCATCAGGGAACTCTCCTGGGATGTTTTCCACGAGATTTGAAGACCCAGCAGAAGTGGGATTTTTCCTGTCTCACCTGAAGGACAGCAGCCATCAGTGCATTTCCCCTTTTAGGCTGACTTAAAACAAAGACTTCCCACAAACCCAGTCTTTTCCATAGCTCTTGGGCTTTCATGTCTTTTGCCCAAAGGCAAGTATTTCTCCAAAAGAGACATGCAGACTACTGAGAGTGTTTGCTGTGAGTCTGAGCATTAATGCTGAAAAAAAAAAGGAGGAAAGAAATCAAACAGCATTAATTTGTGCAGTGTGATACTTCCTAGTAAATATTTTATTTGAGGAATGAAATACAAAGTGGCTATTCGACTCACAAAAATAATAAATGCAAAATTAAAGTCACTCCTGCAAGACAACGCATAACATGGTTCCTACCAATACTCCTGTTAAATAATTGTTGAGTGTAGTCTCACGAAGTTGTGTGAGTGCTGAGAAAAAAAACCAGAACAGTCTGGTTTTAAAGAAAAGCTGTTGCTGCACTAGGCTAACAAGTTTCCAACCCTGTTTGTTTTTTTTTTCTTTCAGAAAGACCACAGAATAGAATGTCCAGTTCCAGGGTTGGTTTGCTTGTTTGTTTGTTTTCAAGCAGCCTGTTTCTAAATAGGGAAGCAGGATCTGACATGTTTAGAATACATCCTTCTTCCTTTTACCCTTAATAAATTTGCTCACACAAATAGCAGCAGTCAGAAGCCTAACTGACTGTGTAATGAGACTTGCATCTGCAAGTAAGATTTCTCACTCTCTGCACTCAAAGCCTATCGAAGAGAAATCCTGGTGCAAAATTAATACCAGCTAAAATCAACCTAGCCTAGGAGCCAAGCAGCATTAGTCCTCACTCTCTCCCGAGACCTCTAAAAACTATTGGGCTGCTAATAAGTGTTTTAATGCTTAAATTAGAGACTCCCCTCCCAAAGTCCTGCCACAAGCGAGGCAGAGGTGAGTACCAGACCCAACTGCTGGGCACAGCTGCTCACTGCTGGCGTTATGGATTTGCCAGCTGGATATCTTCTTCCCACAGCTGACTATGCAGCCTTACAATAACTGTGAAGCCAGGTTTGGTGCCTTATGTTCTGTGCCTTGTCAGAGTAAATTGCTTTTTCTAATTTAAGTGGAGCTAAAAATTCACACCTAAATAAGAGAGCAAAATACCCTGGAGAGTTTCTTGACTGTGTGCTCCCATCCTCAGCCTCAATATTCAGCCATCTAACTGTGATTTCTTCTTGTTGGAAGGTTATTAGCTATAGTATTGGATACATGGAGGCTTAGAAAAAAAACCCTATTATTTCTGAGGGGGAAAAAAAGGGTTCAGGGATCTTTGAAATACGACTAAGCAACCTCAGAACAGGACGTATTCAAATTAAAGTGATTACAGGATAAATTTTGGTATTTCTGGATCACGTTGTTACAATACTACCATCATCTAGCTTTACAAGGATCCCAAGAAGTTACAGTCTTGTTGTCCTTGCTCCCAAAACATCCATCTAAGCGTCCTCAGCACCACCACAGATGTCACCATCCTCTGTGGTAAACGGTAAGTGCATTTCTTTGGCCTAAGCTGCATTTCCTCTTCTGAGGAGTCAGATGGGCCTGAGCAAGCTAGGAAACTCAAAGGAGACGTGGAAGGGAAAGGGGCTATTTAAAGACTCAAAGGGGAGGACCTTGATGCTCGGGTAGTGTCCTAAATGACCTCTTTAATCCTGCAAGAAAGGCGCTCGCAGCTGTGCAGGATCACGTAGCCCTCAAACTGTACACACGGTAGCCAAGGGACCTCCCATAACAAAACACGTGGCCCGACAAGCTCTTGATCCTGTTCCCAAGCTTTAGGAACGAGTCCTCCTTGCTGGTTCCTGCACATCCTTGTGATGACTGGCGCCCCATTCTCCTAAGCACCAGCCATTTTCATTCCTGCTGATGCTGAACACCAAGCCAAGCTCTGCGCATCAGCCCAAAGCAGCAGTTGTGGATTTTGTGCCAGGAAATATAGGAAATATTCATAGAAAATATCCTTCTCTCTGGCCTGCTGCAATCTGGTGGGTGACTTTTTTCAGGGCCTGCAGTAACCTGAAGGTATGAAACCTGAAGGTTTTTCATCCTTGTTCGCACTTGGGTGTGAAAAACTGCAACATTTTTTTCAAGAACATACCAGACCAGTGCTGGACATAACGATTACATGCCCTTCACAGTGGATGGCAGCTCATCCAAATGACTGTGTAGAAGTAATGCCTCAAAGCCAGCTTCTAACACACTATTGTACAAGGCTTTGCTTCTATTCATGGAGGTTCAGGGCTTCTTCACGAAGAATATGTGCTACACTCTGCAGGACTGAAGTGCTTCAAGGCAGAGATGGGCAAACTCCAGACTTACATCTGAATATCTTCAAAACACTGAAGGTGTTGAGATGTAACAGCTTGGCCTGAGCTGGTCTCTAGCCAAAATAACTTGGTGAATAACATGGTGGAAATCATCTGTGCCAAGGAATCTTACTATATTTAATGCAATAAATTGCACTAACATAACACCTTTCATCACAGGATCACAGATTTCTTCACAAATATTAACTAACGCCTGCCCCATTGCATCCCTCATCAAAAAGATCAGATTCATTGTCCCTTATTTTCCTACTAGGAAATATCACCCTGTGGTGGGAAATTCACTTAGCCAATAGCTCAGAGGAGCAGTGGCAGAGCCCAGATAGCTATTCCAATAAAATGAAACAGAAACACTGTCTGTGCAGAAGTGTTACAGCTCTCAATCACACGCTTCCATTTTTAAATGGGGGGAGACAGGCACTGGGGAAGGTATTGTCAAAGATTTCCTTCCCTGAGATCACTCTTCTGCTCCAAATTTCCCAGAAGTGCAGCAGAAAAGACCTACCCTCTAAAGGAATCCTAATGCTAGGTGGGGAGAAGGAAGGGCTACTCACCACCAGTTGTCCTAGCCCTATTTATGAAGCAATTCATAACCGACCTTTTTTCCAGAGGATGTTTTACCTGCTGCATCACAAAGACTCCAAGGTGTCCCACCTAACTTCAGAGCAAGGTTGTTCGTCGTGTCTGTGCCACACCAGGAGTGTGTCACACTAATAAAATGTGTTCACATCCAGAGAGCTACAGGAATGATGCCCTGACAGACTGTGATATCTTGGATAGGTTTTTTTCTGTCTTTCTTTTTTCATGCCAAAGCTGTCTCTGTGTTCTCAAAGAAAAGATTGTCCTTGTGCAGAATTTCCTCCTGATACAAAGTTCCTTTGTGTCACTTGCTCCTCTCACTAATGCATCTGTAATAGAGCAATTACTTTATTATGCAGAACTGGTGGTAAAACACATTATTATATAACCTCAAAACGCTTCTGTCAAATTGGAAGTGTTAAAAGAATGAGGAAACTTTGAGATAAATCAAAACACGTGATATTCTAAAAAAGCCTTTTAGACTTTCCTTTGAATATTTCTAATGTTCTTCCTGTAATTTCTCCTGCAGATATATTCTCTCAGGTTTCATCTCTTATTTCACAATAAGTTAACTATGACACCGAAAGGTTTTGACTGGATTTAATGTTATACCATTCACTTTTTTCCTCTTTTTAATCTATTTTTATTTTAATGCCCAAATTATCCTAGCATATGTCTTTCACACCCTCTTAATAAGTTTCTATAAGGCATTAACCATTCTTGCACAATGATCTCTATATGCATGTTAACACCTCTACTGTTTATTGCTGTATCTTGGATTTATTCCTATATTTTATATTACTTTAGGTGTTACTGAACTTTTAAAAAATATTAATGTCTCATTCAAATGCCACTCTGTTACAGCTACTTAACAGAACTGACATCCCAACTTAATAGGGAGGGATCTGTTTTCTCCATTCAGCTGTAGTTTTCCACCACTAATGATGAAAGAGCACCATGAAACGTGCAACTATCTTTCTTTGTGAGATTTTATAGGTGTCAGAACACTCGGTCTTTCAAAGAAGATGTGCATTTGGGAATTGAAGGGTTTTTTTTCAAGCAATGGCATTTCTCAAAGTACAAGTGAGACTGAAAGATCCTTGGAAATTTTCCATATGTACTTGCTCTTTAATAAAACCACAGATTTTGAATACTATAGCAAATACGAGTATGTGCATGTAGAAACAAATAGCTATAATGAAGATGCTACTAACCTTGCCTTCTGTGTGATGTTCCTGCTTGGGATAAGCATGCTAAAGCCACAAGAGTCCCTGTGTTACCCTCAGTATGCCCTGGCATTTCCCCAGGATAGTGCTGTGTCTGCACTCCCCATATTCCAGTGCTAACACTCTAATTGCTAGACATCAGTCTGATAACAACTTGCACAGGCTGAAGGATCACTGTAAGGTACATTCTGGTTTAGAAAAACACCATTCCTTTCTCTAAGTGTCCTTATGTATCAATTGACTCCACTTTCAAAAGTGCTTTCTGGAACAGCAATGAAAATGGCTTTAATCAATCAACACTTAATAATGATGATTGAGGCATGGGTAGTGGAGACAAACCACTAATAACTATTGTTAGTCACAGCTTATTTTCTTGAGAGATGGAACCTGAAAGTGAAAATGATGAACCTATTTTTCCCATCCAGTCTAAGTGAAAATTCAAGCAACAAATGAAACTCGGCATCCATAATGAACAGCAAACTCTGTTTTGAAATGTTAATGATTCAAAGTATTATTACTAGTAATGTAAAGGAGAACATCTGTTTAACCACATTGCTGAGATCCATCTGTCTAGATTGTTTAAATCTCCTAAAAGCAAAGCCCTCAATTCTCTGATAAAGCTGCCCGGTTTTTAAAAGGTACAGCAGAGGTATGTCATTTTCCATTCAGAAGATAACAAAGCTTTTCATTATCTTTAGCCTACACCCTATTCAAGACAATCAGCAGCAGCAAGCCAATGCCATCATGTTAAAGAAAGATATATTTGGGGTTTTAACCAGCCCTTGTTACTTCAGTTCAGAAGCACTTGCAAACTAAGTGTTGGTCAGTCAAGCTAAAAGGCATTTTATTAGCTCAGAGAATGAGCCCAGTGCTGCTTTTTTTCCCCCTCCAGGAAAACATGTCAGGAGTTAAATTTAAAAACATGAGCTCACTGTCCCCTCAGAGGTTCCTGAGCTGAGATCCAGGCTAACATGGACCAGAGACATTTGTGAGACATCTGTCCCAAGTGAGAGATGAATGAGAGGCCTTACTCCTGCTGGTGCCTTTCTCTGTGCAGCCAGACAGTGGTGCTTCCACAGCAGAGTCACCTGGGCACCTGGGCAGGAGCCACATAGTCCTCAGCTGCTGGCACAGCAATGGGCAGGGACCTCTGTTCTCTCCACAGACCCACATATGTCTCACTGAGAGGCTGATCTCTGAGAGAAAGGTGAATTCTTCAATGAATACCCAGTAGAAGAATTGGTCTAGAGTCTACCTCCAATGCTGGCATCCATTGCCAGCATGAAGACTCCATCAAAAATTAGTTGTGTCTTATTTTTTTTTGAGAGTGTTCTCAAGGAGATCTGCTGGTGTAACAGTGCTCTAACAAGCTTTGTTAGGACATAGCAGGGGAACTTGGCTAGGAAGAATTCCAACTGTTTTATCAGCCAGCCACTCAGGCACCTTTTAGACAAAACCCTCCAGAATTTGCAGTCAGTGAGATACAGCCACTGCTGCAGGAGCTTTTGAAACAAACTGCTAATAAGCATGGTTTTCATCTCACAGAGCAAGTCATTTTAATGTATCTCTTTTTCCAGCTGTCCCCTTGAAATCCCTGTGCATTATGGGGAGATCAAATGACCTTAACCCTATTGGAACAGAGATTGTCAAAAAAACACAGAGCCAGGCACACATTCTTTCTCATTTGTTATCTCCAGCTTTCTCCCCTGCTTGCAGAACTTTAGCATGGGGCAAGAAGCCGGTCAAACACCAGAGAATTTTCCAAAAAGGAGGCTAGATAAATTAGGGCAGTAGTGCTGCTTTCCCCTAACCTTTCCAGAAACCCCCTCCATGTAGATGGTGCTGGTTTATTCCTGGAAAAATGAAGAGTTGAAAGAGGCAGTTCAGTTCGTCCCTCTGACTTCATCAGATCAGTATTTTAATCATAGGGAAAGGTCAGGTGGGCCATTCTCCCTTTGCGATGCAGACAAGTGGGCATTCACCATGCCAAGCAAACTGCTTGTGGAAGGATCACTTATTCTCCCTGTCACACTCTCCTGTTTGCCAGGTTAATCCTGAATAAAATGGAGGGCCAACTTCATGGTCACTGTAAATCTGCTGCTTGGCCCTTTCAGCAGAAGTCTCAAAAAAAAAAAAACACAAACAAATGACAAAATGATGTCAGAGGCCAACAGGGATTGCACTGATTTCACCCAGGCTACATGAGTGTTGCCTACTCATGGAGAAAGTTTTTCCACCCTTTGCTTTGGGAAACAACATGAACTGAGACTCCCTTTGCCCTAACTTTACAGATGAGTTTTATTTCCATCTTCTGACCAAAGAGAGAAACCTGGATGCACTGACATAAAATGAGTTTGATGGAGTTTATAACAGTCCTAAAATAAAGCCCCGGACTCCTGCTTTAGCCATCAATACAGCATCCTTCTCTCTTTTGAGAGGATGGGAACAGGTTGCAGCAAGTACAGTGGAGCAGGTGGGCCCAGGGGAGAAGAGTCTCTGTTTACTACAGGGAACAAACTTCCCAGTGGGAAGTCTCCATCTGTAAGTTACACCAAAAATTAATGTGCATAAAATGTTTCACAGAAGTTTATTGCAGTAATAACACAATGCTGTGGTGTTTCCACAGCTCTAGTGTCAGAAAAGTAGATGTTTTGGTGTCAAAGCAACCCTTGTTGAAAGGGGGAGGGTGGTGGTGTCAAAATTTCTTTAGCAGAGTAGTTTTCTCTCCCACAGGACTATGTCCGAATTACTCTATTTTCTAATAAGAATCATCATGAGAGTTTTGTTGTTCTCAATAATTCCACCTCAACATACAGCACCTTTTGAAAATAAGGCTGTGCTCTTCCAGGAGAATAGATGAGGAAAAAACTTAACCTTGTTCTCTAAACCCCTAAGGGAATGAGGTTTAGCTTTGCCCATGGAATTTCTTGTCAAACAGATGTTATTCTTTCAATCGATAGCTGGTCCAAAAGATTAATTCTCTTTTTTGTAACATAGTAGTGCCTGTGGGCAGAAGAATCTCTACTGTTATATTTGTCCTGTCTAGAAGACATCTCATGAAAACAATGGCAAATTCTTGATTTCTGAAACCTTGGTTTATCATATGGCAGGTTTCTACTCAGCAAGACAAAGGCTGTAACTGCACAACAAATAAAAGGAAATACTAAGTCATGGATATTAATGTCATACATCTCCATTGACCTGTGGAGGAGAATGACCAGATTTCCCTTATTATGAAGGTGTGTTCTTCATCACATCAGACTTGTCTTCCTGAAACTGCACTAAGATCAGCCATCACCGATGACCCAACCAGTAAGTGAACTGAGCTGGACAATTTCCTTGCACAGAAATATACCACGTAGCTTCTCCCCAATACTCATTCCTCATTTCCTGCAGGAAACTTGGTTTTGTCAATGTGGAGAAGGAAGAGAGTCTTCTGTGATTGCTTTATACTGCTCCTTGTCTCCCTGGAGAAGGCTGTAGCTCCCTCTCAAGGAGAATGTCTCAGTCATTTCCAGGCACGTTCTGACCTCACAGTCCTCTGGGGACTGAAATCAGCCTTCTTTGCCCAAGAATCACAGCCCCTCATCCTTTTCTGTACAGATGAGCAGCAAGCTGGGCATGCAGAACAGCCCTGGCTGATGGATCAGCGCTTCTATCCTATGGCCCATTGGGCCTTGTAGGCCAACAGGTGCAAATAGACTATCTGTGAGACAAGTGCTTATTAAAAGAACAGGGAAAGGCAAGATGGAATTATTTTCCCTCCTAGTCTGATGAGAATAACATAGTCATAAGGCTGCAGTCTGGCAGAGCTCAATGACATATGTGAGCACATGGTATGTCTATGGTTTTAAGATTTTGAAAGACTTAGGAAAGCCTGAGCTTCTCAGGTGTGCATACATCAACCCCACACACACAGAAAGGGGCCACATCTCCCCAGGAGCATGGCTCACTCCATGAGGAGCTGCTAGCCAGCATTGCCTTACTTCTGCACTTCCCACCGACTCCTCCTGCAGCCCTGCAGAAGGAGAGGCTTTTATCTGCACTTCCCAAGGCACAAATACCCCCAAATTTCACTGCAAGAGTAACAATGATACTTTTTATGCTACCTGTTGGCACAAACAGGACCGATCACAGAGACAGCATCTCTATTAACTCCAGGAGCAATTTTCAATCCTGCTGTCCCACAGCAAGTGGCACAAAAATCCCTCCCCATCGCTTCAGTTCCCAGTATATTTATGAAACATTTGTCTTCCTTCTAACATGCACAGCAAACTCTCTGCTGGTGTCAGCAGACACTGCTAAAGTTAATTATCAGCCCACACATTTTTTTCAATACAAGCAACTTTTGGGGGCTTTTTGCTAAATGTAATGTAATAAACCTTAATGCAAAGATATCCATGAACATATTATCTACCACAGTCATTTTTTTTCCCCATTATAGATAAAGCCAAGAGGACTGGACCCATGCATCGAACAGAACAACACGCTGAAAAGATCTGAGCCATCACAACAAAATGCAGCATAATACACTGAAAATAAGATTATGCTATACAAAGAAATACAAGCAAGATCTATTCAAGCCAACATATCTCTGTATGAAAACATCGCTTCATACATTTCACAGAGGGAAATTATTGAAGCCTGAGAAAAGGAGGTAGAAATTTTCCATCGACATCAAAATATTGATGTAACAAATATATCTGTAGGCATACAAAACGCCTATGGATGCTTAGATAGCCACCAATAATTATTCTTGGCTTAGAAATAGATAAGTAGATGCCTTTGAATATATTTTTGTACTGCATATGAAAGATATGCATTTTAAACAAATGCACATACCTCCTTATTTAATGTAGTTTATTGTGTGTCTGTGTCTATAATGCAGCCGTTGTATAAAGCTAGACAATATAAAGCTGCTTGACATGGTATAATGTGCCAATACATTAGATCCAAATAGTCTAAGTTAAACAGTCTGGCTGTGAGCACAAAGTCAAGCCCTCAACAGCTAAGAAATACCACTTGTAAAGCATTCATGATGTTTCATTTGGCCCCCCAGAGTAACTCCTTTTTTTTTTAAATTTCATGACAACTTGTTTTATTTCACAAAACCTGTGCTTCAGGATGAACAGTGCCTGCTGCCTGGAAAATCACCCCATCTAGCTTTCTGTCCTCATCATTTAGCATGTGGTTCTGTGCATTATTTATTGTGCAGAAGCCAAACACTGCACTGAAAACAAATTATTAATTTAATCCTCTATTTATTTTTTACGTGTTTTCATCAGAACTTCAGATGGTTTTTTTCCAAATATTCATTGCCTGATTGCTCAAACACAGATGTGAGTGTGGTGGGATTGTTAGCCATTTCACCCATGATTAACTCGGATGCAGAGGGTAATAACCCATGCCTCCAGACCTCCAGTCAACTGATTCAGCAACATGGCTATCTTGTCACACTTGCTTTTCTGCAGGAAGGGACAAAAAGGTCTCCAGGAATACTCATGACTATCTCACTTGTCCTCAAAGCACAAGACACCCTAGTCCAGAAAGAGGGACAGCAGAAGACAAACTGAAGCTCACTTTCCTCGTTCAACATGGAAAGCTCTGAGACTCAGATTGCAACACACTCCTTTGCTCTGCCCAGCTGTAGCTGCTGCTGCTCCAGTCAGTCTCTGGGTACATTTTGCACCCTGAGGTCCTGAATTCTCATTAAGTCAGTCATAGGAAATTCTGGATAGCCCAACTGGAAGCATTTTCAGGGAAGTTGGCAGCACGCTCAGAGAAACAGCTGCAGCCAGCCCAGGGACAGTGTGAAATTCTGGTCCCAGCTCAGTCAGTGGATGGGTTTCAGCAGAGTCCAAGATGTGCCTCAGCTTCCCCGAAGGGTTTTTAGTGCTCTGTGCTGATTCACAAGAGTGCCAAAGCTTAATATTTCTTTTTGTGGCCTGCTAGGAATTTAGGGTCGATGCATGGATATTAGCCTCCTTCCTTCTTTTTTGCTTAACAGTGCCCCGTGGTGGTGAGACAGGGATTGTAGGGAAGAGCTCTGGGTTACATTTTGGTTCTTGGACAGAAAGGAGGTGACAGATGAGGTAGGGAGAACAAGCAGTGACCCTGAAAGCTGGGGTGAGGGCCTGAACTACCTCTATAAGACTGTTTGCAGACAACTGTTCTTTTCTTCCAGAGTTAAAGCAGAAGACAGGCTCATGCAGCCTAAGTGGCATTGGCATTAGAGACAAAAAAGAGCTTCTGGAGCACTCCATTTCCTCATGAAGTCTCTCCTTCATGAAGCCCTATAGCTTCCTCATGAAGCCCTCTTTCCTCACGAAGCCCTATAGCTGAGAGTCTCACTGCCCTGAGTACACTACCTTTGCTACTCCAAAGCTAGAATATTTTTCTTAAGAAATAAGAGTATACTAAGTCCACTGCTGTTCACTCGAAGGTACAGCAATCTCAGTAAAACTCAGCTAATGATCTACATGAAAATGGCCATCTGGTTTTGAGTTGATCTTTTGTTCCCTCTAAGGCTATTCCACTAATCCCTGCTTGCCAAGCTGCTTCCCAAAAACACAGATCCAAACTTCAAGCTCCTCCATCCCCAGCCCAAACCAGTAGGCATTCTGTTTGCTGGGCAGTTCCGGGGAGTTTTAGACCTACTTTGCTCAAAGCCAGGAATCTCAGCAGCCCTGCAAGAATAAGTGCAAGGCTGCAGAGGAGACGAGCATTTTGCAAAATACATTTAGATTCATTGTCACTGGTGCAGTGTAGATATCTTCCTACTTGTCTTTAGGATAACAATAGAACTGCCTTGTCAGCCAGCCAGCCAAACAGCTCAAAAGGGGCAATGCAAAGAAGCAGAGAGGTTCAGGTTAGCAAACAGTGGGTCTTGCATCTGTTCCCTGCTGAGCACCACATCCATTCAGAGAGGAATCCCTTTAAAGGGACATCTTCCATTGATACGTAAGATTTTCACCTCTTACCTTTCAAACCCTAGTATTTGGGAATCTGTGTAGTCCAACACAGTAGGACAGAGTTTAAGCCAAAAATCTGCCAACAGCCCCAGGGGCTGCCAGCTTTGCAGAATACATGAGCAGGACCGTGGCTTCGGGAAGCATGTGAAAACCATGCTGAGAGCCAAGAGGAAATCTGGGACTCCTCAGGCGACACGATGTATGCTGCCATGGAGGAGGGAGATGTTCTCAGGGGTAGCCAAGGCAGGCTCACATCTGGGCTGGGCAAGCAAGGAAGAGAGCAGAGAGAAAGCAGGGGAAGAATCAAAATGCTTTTATTTAGCTAGCTGGTTAGAAGATGGAGTGAGAGGAGGGCCAGGACAACCAGGAATAGGAACCATGATGCTCTGCAGTCTGAAGGGATTCAGTAATCTGGGACAGTGAAAGATGCTGGCTTCAGTTTTCTATTGTTCTTCTTAGCAACTAAGAGCTGTTTTTAACTAACACCCAGATACCTCCTCCTAGCATTAAAACAAACAAAAGATCTTATCCCACATCTCTCTGGGATTTTGCATGAGGGAGGCTGCCTGTGAAACAGAATGTCAGACTTCTTTCCCTCGCCATAAACCATACATGGGAAAGATGCTTTTTTTCTGCCATTCTGTGGTCAGTGAGCAAGGTGAGGAGCAGCAAGCAGCCCAGCTTTGGTCTGGGTACTGCACTGTCTGTACATGAAAGCCAGCAGAGCTGGATATAAGGTGAGGAGATTGATGTCATGTGGTAAGAGATAGGAACAGAATGGGGGAGCGCTATAAAAGTCAGAGAAATGGGAAGGAATAATTGTAGGAGCATGTTGGAGGAGGATGGTCAAGAAGAGAGAGCAAAGAAGAAGGTAACAAGATCAGAAGCAAAATGAGAAACTACAGCAAACTCCTAAGAGCTTGGCTCTACAATACTGACACAAAACCTGTGAGACAAGGAAAGTTTTTTTCTCAAATCTGAAATTCACATTTTAAAGCTGCACCTTGTAAGCAAGGAAGCACTTTTTTACCTAGAGATCTGAAATGTCACGCATCTCCTGCAGTGACATTTTGGTGACAAAATGTAGCTGCACTTTGAAAGCAGTTTCTGCTTTTCACCTTGTCACTTTTCAGAACATCTGCAACAGGTTGTGCTTTCAGGGGGCTGAGCTGTCTTTGGAGGATCACGCTCCATTGCACCGGGAACAGTTTTGAAGACCTCAGAAACCAAATGTGTTTCTTTCCTTGCCTAGTGCAGGAGTTCAGTTACAAAGTGCACGGTGTTCTGGTTCTGTTCTGCTCAGTACCATCCTTACCAAAGCCAGGCTGTGAGACTGGGAGTAAAAGAGTCTATGCCAGCAGGAGATGGGGTAAATCACTCCCTGAAGGTGATAGACCCCAGGTGGGGACATTCCTCCAACTGAGAATAATCACCTCTGCCAGTGCCTAGAAGAAAGGTAAAAATGTGACTAAAGGAAAAAAGATAGTTTTATTCTGAAGTTCATAAAGACTGGCTTGGTGGCTGAATGCTCGCTCATTCTTCACCTGAAAGCTTTGTGCATACAAAGCAATAGCATGTGCTAACAGAAATGGAAAATATACAGTAATATCCTGCAGAACAGCCTGTTAAATGCAGCAGATATGTTCTTCATGACCAATAAAAAGAATATGAGACAGCACTGAATCCAGCAGGGCACAAAAACAAAGCAACCATGCTTTGGACAGCTGTTGCAGAAAATAAAGTGTGGAGAGATCTTATCAGCAAACGCAAACATCAACAAAAGTTATTATTTCCCAGGCCAGTGCTTTCCAACTGTGTCAAGTAAAGGTCTTTTTTTATCCCCTGATTTTTGTAGCAGTGATAGGGGATGGCATTAGAGTTATGCTGGTATTGTTTGGGCTGGAGGTAAGGGAAGGAGGTGAATCAGAACATACCAATGTTGTAATTGTCATCAACCACTTACTTTCCATCCTCTAGCACACAGACCTCTGCATCTAATTAATAACAAGAAAGTCCTTTGCTCTTCTCTAGGTGAATACACAATTTTTGGAAACAAATGTATTGTACCACAGTTAGATTTTGTAATACTGTGCATGAGTGTTGTGCTACCTTGCAGTTTTACCACTACCACCACCTATTTCACCTGCAATGTTCTTCACCATTTCTAGTCTAGCCTTTCATGTGGCTTTGTCAATGAATTGCATACATAATTTTAAACTACAGCTTCCAATTTAAACCTAGGCCGTGTCTGGGTTTGGTCCCAGATTATGCAGAGAGCACCAGAAGTGTTAATGATAGAGAGCATAACGAAAAGCCAGGAGGTGTACACTCAGCTCTCAATTATCAGAGTAATAGGGAGTGCACTGTAACTTGGATACAGCAAAACCATGATGTAGTCAAAACATGCATTAAAATAAACCTGTAAGAACACAGGACAAGCAATTTACAGTGCCAAAAAAATGAAAGGACAGAGGGATAATTTTCTTCAGCGTGCCCATTTACCTGCAGAACTCTCCGCCACAGAGTGCCACGGAGGGCAAACCAGGGTTTGACAAAGACATGAGAAATAAAAGTTGTTGACAGTTACATAAGCTTGGATAAAAAATGTCAAGGCTAATTAGCCCCCACTATTATCATTTCCAAGCCAATTGCATATCATGGGGTTTTACAACCTCCTCTACACATTTGAGGCTAGTCGCAGAAACCTTCCAAGACACGGGGCTGGGAAACATGAATCCTTGGGCTGATCCAGGAGGCTGTCTGGTTTACCCAACCTATCCCTCATTTTCAGCTTCTGGAGTATGTGAGGTTTTGACAACACATGTGGTGGGGTCCAAGGATGCTGCTTTCTCAGATGGGAAGCTTCCACCCCCAGAGGACTCTGTCCTGCATCAGCACAGCTGCACACAGGGGCTCAGGGCACTGAAGTACAGACAACCAGCATTTCACCCGAACTATCCAAAAAGCTACTTTTTGTGAAGGCAGCTTGTCTCAGCAAAGCAATTCCTGCCCACGCCTCGTGACAAAATGAAGGCTCATGAAAGCACGAGTTGCCTCCCAAAACACAGACCCCATTTCATATGGTAGCTCATGCCTCAGCTTCGACATCTTCACCTGCAAGACTGGGAGGAGCGCATCCCTTCTGGGGGGAAATAGAACCCAAGGGATCACCCACAGACAGAGGAAGAGCTACCTTTCCCCTTCATCCCATGGCTGAGCTTGTCCAAGCGTGATCCTGGGCAGGCACACTTCCCTCTGCTCCTGAGGAACATTTACTGAGCACACCAACACCAGCACCTCACTGATCTCAGCCTCGAGAGTTTTGTCATTTCCCGGCGAGCGCTTCAGGGTCCTGGTGAAGACAATTTGACGGGGAGGAACTTGCTCCTTGCAGGCAGATCTGTTTACTCGTCCCCGCCAGCCCTCGGAGGAGCGGCGTGCAGGGCTGGGGCTCGCCGAGCTCCCAGACTGACAGCGCTGTCAGGTCCCATTCATCGCAAAGCAGCCGAGTCCTCACACCTCCCTCGCTCCCCCCTTGAACACGGGCAGACCTTGGGAGCCGAGGCTCTGCCCTCAGACAGGGCTCGGTGATTGATGCATAGCAGTAATGGCCAGCCCGTCTCTAAATAGCGAAACTTCCTTTCAATAAAGGCTTTTTAGGGTGGGAGGTGCAGGTCAGGACTCCTGCACGCGGGTGCTTTGAGACAAGCCAACAAGGAGCTCACACGAACAACCTCAGCCCAATGAGTCGCTGCTGGTGAATTAAAGGGGAAAACAAGACCAAGCGCCTCTCTCGTTAGTTCAAGCTGTTCTTACCTGGAGGGTGGAGAGGAGGACTTGCAAGCCACTGGCTTCTTGTTCTGCCATACTGCTCCCCACTCACACTCCCTCTTTCTAGCGGCAGACACAATACAGCTAGAAAGCAAAGCTGCCAACTTGCCTTGCTGCTGCCCCTGTGCCGTTTAAGAAACGAAGAAGCTAAACACAGATCCCCAGACACATGCACACTGCTACCACCAATAATCACAGCAATGCAACTCTAGACCTCAGCAGGAGAGATAAATGTACCCCCTCCCTCCGAGTTCTCCCACTGCGACGAGAAGATTAATTCCTATATAAAGAATCCTGGGGATTAAGGAAAGTGCTCAGGAAAGGTCTGGGTGCTTGGTGCATGGCAGGGGGAGTGCGGGGAGGGTGGCATTAGCAACAAGAAAGCAGAAGAGCTACAAACCTCAAAGAAAGCCAGGGAGAAGGGAGGGAGCACACTGGCTAACTGACAGGCATTCCCAGCTGACCTGCTAATCCGTTCCAGACCCTGAGTGGACTCGCCTCTGTTTGACTCCATTCCAGTGAAATTGGAGACATGGAGAAGGCAGAGCGAGAGAGATGCCCTCAGACTTAACGAGTGCTGACAACAAACGGAAGATACACCCGGCATGAGGGACAGGTGGAGTGGTTTCACCAGGGCTGGTGGAGGGTTTTCAGCTTCCAGCCTCGCTGGTTCTCCTGAGGCAGAGGCGCTATGGCCATAGGCAGTGCCCCACAGGGCATGGAATGCCTGCAGAGGGGCATCTCATGGCTACACAGCCAAGACCAGGGAGGACAACCACCTCCACCAGATGCAGTCTAGGGGAGATTTTGCTCCATGGGTCCCTACAGAGTTTCACAGGTCCCTATCTCTGCAGGTAAGTAGAGCAACACAGAGCCTAGTTCACTTCCCAGTGCAGAAGACATGCTGTAGTACAGTTGTAGTTGTAGCTCAAATTCCTAGGAGAGCAGAGTTCAACTGTAGCTTCAGCTGAATGCTAGCAAAGGACTTGGTAAAGAAGGAGCAGGTAAAGAAAAGTATTAGAGGGTTAAATGGGGATTTTCCAGCAAAATATTTTCAATATGAAGTTACCAATCAGTCCAACACAAACATTCTTTTTCTGGGATGCAATGGTTTTGTTTCAGCTTTAACACCAGAATGGCATTTTTGGTCCAGAGATACATCACTCCAGTGGAGATTACCTGATATGCAGAAGACAAAGGTTAGATCTTATCTTTCCAGTTTGGGGACATTCATTTCAGTCTCTCAGCTCCCAGATCAGTACTTAATTCTGGTGTGGGTCTTAGTCCCTCCAGAAGGAGCTTATCCCCTTTAAATGAGCAACTAAAAATTTTTTTTTAAGCAGTAACATGAACTATGGTCTCTGGGCACAAGGCAGATGCTTACAGATGCTCAGTACCAGACAAAAATATACTGGACAGCCCATGTGGCACACAACCTGATGTCAATGAAACAATCACAGACTGGAGATAAATGTTCTGAGAAGCAGTTAAATGAAGAATAAAATACACCACTGTTGGCCAAGGACTCTTTTCACGTGATGAACATCACACCCTGCAGAACCTTCACTGATCACGTGCTTTAAGCAAATAGTAAGACAAGTCCTCCCTAGCTCAGCCCAGCAATGTGAGAATAAGTGGCACAAGCATGACATTTCTTGGTCTCCATGTGTGCCAGTAGGGTCCCAGGATGTCACTCTTAAGTGATAAAATAAACCAGATTAAAATATCTTTCCCATAATTATGGAAACATCAGTCCCTTCAGAGAATGCCATGAGGATCATTGACTGAAAGACAAGACGATCTACAGGCAACTAAACAGAATATGAAAAGAAGTTATAAGGATTCCTTTCCTAGGGAAATTCAGGTTCAGAGATTTTAGTTCTCTTACAGATAAAATTTTTATTTCAATTAAAAAAAAAAAATCTGTCACACTCCATGAGCTACCAAGAGCAGGTGTGCTGCCATTAAAACATTGAATTTTTGGCAATTTGGGGTGAGACATATGGATATTAAAAAACTGATGATTCAGGCAATGCACACAGGGATCTCTCCATTCCTCCCTTGCAAAAAGATTCATCCTAAAGGCAATGACAACACCCAATGCCAGTCTTAAATCCTCCATGAGTTAATGCACTGGAGTGGCTTTGAGGCAAGGCTTTTGTGATGACTTGACCCTGGCTGGACAAAGCTGCTCCATCACTCCCCTCCTTAACAGGACAGAGGAGAGAAAATATTACAAAAGCCTCATGAGTTAAGGACAGGGAGAGGTCACTCACCAGTTATTGTCATAGGCAAAACTGATTAGACTTAGGGAAATTAATTACCAGATCAGAGTAAGATAATGAGAAAAACCCAAATCTTAAAAAATAGCTTGCCCTCAACCCCTCCTTTCATCCTGGGCTCAACTTCACTCCTGATTTTCTCTACCTCCTCCCCACCATTGGTGCAGGAGGATGAGGAACAGGGGTTACAGCCAGTCTGTCACACGTTGTCTCTGTTGCTCTTCCGTCCTCAGGGGGAAGGTTCCTCACATTCTTCCCCTCCTCCACTGTGAGGTTCTGTTGTGGGAGACAGTCCTCCATGAAATTCTCCAAGATTAATCCCTCCCACAGGCTACAGTTCATTAACTCTTCCAGTGTGAGTCCCTTCCACAGGGTGTAGTCCTTCAGGAACAGACTTGCAGAAGAGGTTTCCCACATGGTCACAAGTCCTGCCAGAATACCTGGCCAGCATGGGCTCCGCCCTCCACAGCTCCTTCCAGGAATCTGCTCCAGTGCAGACTTCTCAGGGAGCCACCATTCCCCTCAAGCACCTCCTTGCTCTTGTGTGGGGTCCTCCACAGGCTGCAGGTGGATATCTGCTCCACCATGGCCCTCCATGGGCTGCAGAGAGACAACCTACCTCACCATGGTCTTCAGCACAGGCTGCAGGGGAACCTCTGCTCCAGCACCTGGAAGGCATACTCTTCTTCCCTCACTGACCTTCATGTCTGCAGAGTTGCTTCCCTCACATTCTCACTCCTCTCTCCAGCTGCAAATACCACTGCACGGGGTTTTTTCTCTGCTTCTTAAATATGTTACTTAAGAGGCACTACCACCATCACCAATGGACTCAGCCTTGGCCAGTAGCAGGTCCACCTTGGAGCTGGCTGGCATTGGCTCTATCAGATATGGGGGAAGCTTCTAGCAGCTTCTCACAGAAGCCACCCCTGTAGTCCCTGTGCTGCCAAAACCTTGGCACAGAAACCCAGTGAAGCTTTGGAGTGGAAAGAACCAAGGGAATGCAGACAGTGTCCTCAGATGTGCTGGGTAGGAGGAAGGTGGGTAATGGGTTTTATGAGCAGTGCCAACACACTATGTCTCCCACAAATTGGTATGCTGACAGAAAATGACTTCAAAGATAATTAGAAGCTGTTTAAAGGAGCTCTTCCACATTGTCACTTCATTCTCTTTCTTGTGACAATTGTACCTGTCATTGGAGCTGTGTGGGACTATTAATTAAACTATATGGATTTTCAGAAGGCACTGAGAGTTGATAGGTGTAAGCAGGCAATGGCTGCAGGGAGCCTGGATGCCTTAGATCCTCTCTCATAGCACATCACACAACCAAATTCCCCACACTTCTTGCACTAGAACAAATCATAAAAAAAAAACACCATAAATCACATGTTGATCACCTCTTCCTGCTGCATCGTAAGATGCTAGATGAGTATTTTTTTGCCCTACCTAAACCATAACATTGGCCTCTGTTATAAGACTGTAAGCCCTTACCACAGCCCTGTGGTCTGGTTCTTCCTCTGTGGGAATAAGTTTTAGAAATAATTGCAAAAATTTCACTGCAAATATGTCAACCCAAGAAGAGAACATCAACAGCAAAGTTTGGGGTGGGGAAAAAGGACCTTATATTCTTTAAAATTTGGGGGTAGTTTGCTTTGTTGTGCACAGAAAGCACAAAAAAAAATATCATATAACAGAAAGCTCTGGAACTTTCATTTGATTTGAAAACAAGGCACAATAAGAAGGCTGATTAGCAAATAAAATGCTAATGAAAGACCCCAAAAATTAACAGTGATGTTCACATTGATGTAAGATGTACAGCAAGATCCCTCTGAAACCAGACTCTCAGAGGCTTCTAATTGTTCACCATTCCATAGCCATTTCTTCCAGACTGTTGAATTTCCTTTTTTTTTTAGTTTCTAAGAATAGGAGGTCCCCTACCTCAATACACAGAGGCTGAATGAATTAGGAAACCTACACAGAGATAAATGCCAGAAGTAAAGCATATAGATTCTCCCTTTCCATTCTTATTACACTGCCAACCCAGTCTGAAGATTAGCTTGTTAGTTTGTATTGATGTCATTGTTGTTTCCCCCCCCCTCCTCCCCAGCCCTTAGGTTTATGTGATCCTTAAACAAAATGAAAATTAAACTCATGACTCCAGCTTTCTACTAGTGCCAGAGCCAATGTTCTTGTGGAGAGGACAGAGGGGATTAGAAGCACAAAGGCAGGACCTCTGGGCTCTCTGCAGGTGCTGCACAAGCTCAGACCAGTAATTTTCTTTTCTTGTGCCCTAGGGCTCAGACAGAAACAAGTTAGAAATGTCATCTGATCTCCAGTAAATGTGTACCTACTTCTAGCCCATACCAAAGGGAAGATAATACAGGGTCATTTTATCTGCATTAAAAGTGCTCTCATTCCAGTTATTTCACATTTTATGAGCACATGCAGCAACCACCACCATGGACCAGATGACACTAAGCAACATATTAACCACAGAAACTTGTTCCTGGGTCAAAACCTATGTGCTCCCTACCTGTGAAATTCTAAAGTTTTCCTCATGGAAATGTTGCACAGCTATAAAATTTTCAAGTCTTCATCCAAAAGCATTATACAGAAAAAAAAAAAAAAAGTATTTTCAGCTATACCATTGCATTAGAGCAACACAAGGTTAAAAAATTCTCCCTGGGTGAGCTAATTTGGAAATTTTCCTCATGAGCAAAGGGATGAAAGGAAGCCAGAAGTCCTCTGCCAAGTACCTAGCAACCATAGTGTTACTGATTTGTAAACTAAAAGTGGGAAGACCAAGAACTTCACATATTTAAATCAAATTTTCCTGTGCTGTTTTCACATTTCCACTCATTCTATCACCCCAAGAATTAAATCAGCCTGTTCTTACCCATCTGAACCCCCACTGAATCACATTTGAAAGTAATTTACTGGCTAAAGCCAAATTAGCCCAAAGAAGACTTAAAACAAATGTAGCACCAGAATCAATATTCCCAGAATAAAGCGACCAGCCACAGCCAAGGTTCACATTTCCTGTCTAGAGCCAATACCAATGAACTGCAGAACTCCTTCACCTTTTTGGATAGTAGCATTAAATGAAGTCCAAATAACAAAAATCAGCTTAGAAACCTGTGATTAACCTGAGAATATTTTCCTCCTGATTCTCAAAAAAATGACACAAGTTTTGCACCCATGTTGGCCACCTGGTTTCTAATAAGTTTATTTCCATTTTTAAACCAGTGAGATAGATGGAGGGACAGCCAGATTCCATTAAAAATGGGAGAAAACAGTCTAATTGGATAAATTATTCATTCCAGAGCCAGTCTGAGTTTTATGAAATGTAATTGAAATACCACTCTGTAAAATACCCAGCTAACTGTCCATGTTTCATTTATATTAAATAAAGCAATGAGTTTCCCTGTCACAATTATGCATAGCCAAGAAATGTATATATTTTAATAACGTGATATTGCTTTTTCTATTTGGATGCTTTTTTTGCTCTCTAACAAAGTTCTCATTATCATTGTCTTTTATTCATGAACAATGCTTATCATAAATGATTGCCAAAACAAAATTACTGCATGTGAATGTGGAGAAGGGATGATCTTCCACTTGTGAATGCCTAGGTAGAGGTCTACCCTTCTGAATAATGTCATCCCCCTGAAAAAATTTACTCCTGTAGAGTAGTGAAACTGTTAAAGTGGAAGTGAAAACAATTCATGACACAGAAATTGATTTTGGGATGCTGCTGGAAGCAACCCAAGGCTCCTGCAGCTACTGGACAGGAAGCTAATATCTTCTGGGTCACAAACAGACCACTGGAAACTGTTACACTGGTTTAATATGAGGCTGGTACTGTACAGATCATCTGGTGTAGAGAGGAGAACAGGTAGGCTTCATCAGAGTTTCATTTCTCTGGAGATCTCCCTATCCATCCCACCTTTCATTTTGTCACTGTGCTTCAGCATGACCTGGGGAGCACCAGCTGGGGGCTAAACTATGGCTTGGTTTTAGAGCAGCAGGATGACCAAGCATATAGGATGTAAGAGACCACGGAGATGCTGTTCTGGAGGCTACTGTGGATACGTCATATGCTGTGTCAGAATATGATACAGGATATTTTCTTGCATCACAGTTCTTTCTAACTAGTGCCAAGAGGTGCTCCTACTTCTATGTCTCCAGGTCTCTGCAACTTACAGCATTTATTAAAGGTATTACTAGAATAAAATAAAGAGCCCTGCTGCATTAACCCAAGTCTGAAAACTTTCAGCCCAGGTTGAACTAGCGTTCACATGATTTCCAGACATTTTGTATCTCTCTTGAAATATCAATGGATGATATTTTGGCAAATCAAACTTTGAGCTGTTGATCAATTCAGCCATGAACTGTTTCATAAATCAGGAACAGACGCATGCTGGCTCCATGTCATTCTATTTTTTCCCCCCTTCATTTTAGAATAAACATCTTCATTTGTCAAGTAGAACGTTTCTTATACCCTGACAGGTTGCCACATTCTGAAATATACTTTGTTGGGCTCTTATTTAAATCTGCTTTATGAAAAGCTAGTCATATTAAATATACATACACAATTTATCTTGAGAAAGATGTATTGTAACACCTGAGTGCTGTCAGGTGTTCCCAGTTTGTCCCTACAGAGCTCCTGCTGTGTTGTTCAATGCCTCAGATATCAGAGAATACTTGCTCTTCTGATGAATGCTACAACTATGTCCAAGTCAGATCTACCTGTTTCATTATGGGTTGCACCCAGTCCACTGAGAGAGGAGACACTTGCTATGCCAGTGAACCTAGGAGATATGGGCCAGCAGAGTCTCCTGGCTGCTGATAGCCAGCCCCACACTGTGTGCTCTATCTCACCTCCAGCCAAACAGCTTATAATACCACCCTTGTGTTGAAAAACAATGAGATATGGGCCAGCAGAGTCTTCTGGCTGCTGATAGAGCACACAGTGTGGGGCTGACTATCTCACCTCCAGCCAAACAGCTCATAATACCACCCTTGTGTTGAAAAACAACAGAAGGGAGATACTGAAGAAGCAGAGGAAGAGGATGAAATAATAGCAAAATTGTTAAATTAACAACATTGATGCCATAAACCCTTGTCAGGTCCCTAGGCAGCAGTACAAGGCAAAGGTCTCTTGTTCTGATGCTTATGGACCAGTAAATGTTTCTGCTGGGCAGAACACCCTCTCATTTTCCTGCAGATAGAACTGGATCAAGATTTCTGATTGCTTATAAACAGAAACAGTTCTTTCTCCAACCCCAGTAGCCTGATTCTCCTTTTCTTTGTCGCTTATGTCAGCAATTTTGTCTGCTTAAATTCTCTCTATCCTAATTTAAACATACATGACACCCACACCACAGAAGTGTGAGCACAGATGTAAGTGCAAGACGAGGAAGAATCTGTTCTGTTGAATGTTGAAGGAAATGGACTTGATGGCAGCCAGACACAGCACTACACAAAGCTTTCCCATTAGCAGAACAAATTGTGCTACCTCCGGCTTCCCTGTTTATCTCACATTTAGCATCTCTGTCATACAAAGCAATGTTCAGTAGGCAAAGGTGTCAGAAAGAGGTGGCTCTGAAAGAGTAAGGAAAGAATAGAACTCAACCCAAACCGTCTGGTGGGGTAAGCATATTAACAAGCCCAGCAAGTAGAGGAGAACACGGGAAGTTGGGCTGCTATAGGTGATACTGTATCAGGTCGCAGCAGTAACTGCAGAAGCCATTTCCCACCACAGTGGGATTGTAGCCCATCCTCCTTCCTCTTGCTTTGCTTTGATTGGCACAGGCTTCAAAACATGAATCGATATCAGACATCTTCCATTTCAACACAGGGCTGAACTGGGTGAGCAAGGAGACCCATAAAAACACAGAAAACAATGAAAATGTAAAAAGCAGGGAACACTGGTTTCCACATATCACTGAAGTCTCTTAATGCTACAGTCTTAGTGCCATGCAAACTAGCTTGGCTAAGACAACAGCTAAAGGCATTTTCAAGGAATTTTAAAAGAAGCAGCGTCTAAGGAAATATAAAAACATTTTAGACGACTAGACCTCTAAACTTAACCACAAAGCTGAAGGTGAATTCTCCAGGTCTGGAGGTTCCTCACTACATATACCAAGATTTGGCTAAGACTAAATGTAAATAACAGTTTGAGACCTAATAAATTTACCAGTGCTACAGAGACGTTGGAAGCAGGCTGTCATCCTTGAGGGCTGCATGAGAAACAGTTGGAACTGAGGATGGCTCATTATTTACAATCCTGCATCATTAAACACCTCCCCATCCTGAATGATGAACGGTTCTCTTTCAAACAGAAACACAACAAAATTTGAAATGCAAGGAAATTTGCACTGCAGGAAAGGAAATAATCTCAGAGACAGAAAAACTAGAAGACTGAGGGACAGCGTTTGTCTACATTTTGCTTTGACTGATTGAAAGCAGGCAGAGTTCTCAGGGATTTGGTTCTGGAAGCAATACAGGAGGATCTCTTAGGTCCTTCTGACTTTCCTCTGCTCCACAGTACTCAGAAATACATTCTACCTGTTGCTACCTTTAGCCCATATCTGAGGTTAAACTATAGCAGTTGCTCTATCTCCTAATAACCTTTCCCCCCAGAGAAAAGGACTCAAGAAAAGGAGAAGAAACCCACAGCTTGAAGTGAAAACAGATTTCATGAAACAGCCAGACTAATACTAGTGCTAAAGTGTGTAAAGTTCTACTCAGCCCAGGGAGTGCACAGCAGTCCGAATGAAGAGCAAAGCAGTCCTCAGAATGATAAGCAAACCCCCCCAGGGATTGGGAGGATCAGGAGAAGCCCCTACCCTCAGCAAAATTCCCTCTTTATACTGAGCATGATGTTTATGGGATGGGATACACCTGTAGCCAGCTTGGGTCAGCTGCCCTGGCTGACTCCAAACTAATAACCTGCAGACCATGGCTGGTGAGGATTGTGTTCCAGTGGAACCAGGACAACCTCTCAGCCCTTTAAGTGGCTTCTTGTAAACACTCCAGGAAGAAAGCAGTTCAGAAGAGCTGTCCCAGTTTCCCACATCCATGAACCTAATGGAAACACTAACTGTTGGCACGCTGTATTATGCCCAGGGATTGTACCTGTAATTCTAGGCTCTGCCTCCTCTCCCTGTCAGAAGGGCTTTTTCCCTGCTCTGATATCTTCTGCCTCCTTGGAGACACTCCTGTAGGTCTGCTAAAGAAGATGGCTTGATACTATTTCAGAAGAGCACTCTTGTCAAAGTGCAAATCCTGTGGAAATCATCCCGGGCAAAAGCTATTTCTGGAAGCAAGAGAGTTACTGAAGCTTGGCTTCCTATTGAATGCAGTTTCACAGCTGACCAGCTGTGTCTGAGAGCAAGAGCCTTCCCACTGAAGTGGTTGAGGCAATGTTTTTCACAATTTTCTGGCCCACAGAGCCTTCAGAGTCTAACAGATAAGTGTTTTCCTCATCAGTAGCACATAGGGGATGTTTCACTTATACCCAGCCACCTAATTTTACTAAAAACCTATGAACAACATTATCTTGGGGATTTATGATTTATTTTTTCTAAATAGGCCAATGAGTTCATAAGCTTTTAGAGCAACAAACCCAGAAAGGGTTGTTGTAAATTGTATCAACCATGTTTCCAAAGGAAACTAAACTAAAGAAGAAAAATCATTCAATGACATTTTCTCATAATCTCCAAATAAATCAATGAAGCTTACTGAGACCTACCAATTCAAGTCTGTTAACAGATCCCTCCTGCACAGACCTGTGACGCTTGCTATGAACATGACATAGTTGTGAACAAATCCAAGACTAGTCCTCTTGTCCAAGCTGTGGCAGCTCATCCTTTTAGCCCTAGATGTGCCTGGCACATTCCCTGGTGTGCCTATCAATAGCTCTCGACATGTGCAAAAAGCAGTAAAGATTAATCCATCAATTCTTCCTCCTGGGGAGTTAGGCAATCAGTTTTTTCCAGCTTACACTTTGGGAAGTTGAGGAGGAGTCTCTCAAGGACATGTACAGCATCAGCTGGTGGAGGCAGGGGGACAACACAGATCACACTGCCCACAATGTCACCATGGGGAAACTCAAAGTGGTGATATCTGGGTTCAAAAGGAAAAAAAATAAATTGTCATCTATTCGGCTGCTGAATTTTTCTCCCTAAAGTCCAAGAGGCTGTGGCCAAGTGCACATTTGTCAGCATTTCAAGCAGGCAGCCCTTATTACTGATCCCTGAGTGCTCAGCCAAACATCTGCCCCCTCTGTCCTTTGAGTAGCATTTGGCAAGCCTTTGTTTTATCCCAGCAAGCCTGTATGTGAATCTGACTTATTCTGGAGACAGGCTCAGTGAAATCATGAGCTTTTTGACTCATTTCTAGCAAAATTTTGCCTCAGAGGCCAGCTTCAATTAAGAGTAGCCACAGAGGTTCATATCTCCACCATTCTTACTGCAATGTGAAGTCAAGTGTTGATTATTCCAGGACCCATCCCTGGGGCTGGGTGGAACAGTGTTGGCATCTATAGGGACTTGGCCTTTCAGGTAGAAGTCAAGACCTTGTGAACCTAGACTTATCCTGAGGGAAGCAGGGAAACAAATACACAGCCAGGCAGAGCCACAGGAAACAAGCTGCCTCTCAACTCCATTATCTTGTTTCTTGTTCAGCTCATTATATGAACGTAGGTCTCCATGTATTTCCTTCAACATTTGTTAGGGGAGGGGAGCCCCGTGGCCTGATACATGCACTTCACCTCCCTCTTCCAACTGAAAACTCTTCAATCACTGCCAATTCTTTTTAAGGAAGACCTTAATTTCATTAAAATTTAATTATTGCTTTAATTAAAATAGGCAAGCGGTCATGTGAGATGTGTGTGCTCTTTTATGGCTGAAGGAGATTGTAAAGTCCTCATTCATTTCCCAAAGTAGCTTCTATAAAAAAAAAAAAAATTGGGCTGCCTTTTTATATGCCAGTTCTCGATGTTGCTTCCAAATAGATCCCACAGCCACTCATATAGATTAATTCAGGCAGTGAATCAGATCCTGCTCATTGGCTGCCTTTCAGAACATAGTGACAATGCTCTGGGAGCCCCACAGTAAAGCCCTGTGAGCTGATGGGACTCTCCAAATGATTAATTAATCCTCACCCAGGCATTTTTCAGTTCTGTCTTGATTTATTCCCATGGCAAAGCAAATTTAGTCTTGGTGAAATGGGTCAGATTGACATCTGTGACTGACAGTTGTTCTATTATTCCCACAGAATGTGTGACCAGGGCGAGGTTGTCCTATACTGGTGAAACTTGTGTTGTGACACTGGAGACAACCACAAAGCATACTCAGACCCCAGTTTATCCACTAAAAGTATAGTGGAAGGCTGGCCCAATTTCAGGCAGACTTTGACCCTAGCAAGACTTAGAGGCAAGACCCTTATTATTTTCTAAAAGAAAAAAAACAGTGGTTCTTGTCTTTTCTCTCAATGACTTCTCCAACATCCCTGTCCCTTTATCCAGTATGTCAGGAACAAAAGCCTATACACAGTGAGAAATAAGCACAAAGCAGACAACACTCAAAAACATGGCTTGGGCCACTGTATGAAGAGATCTCCAGCTGTCCTGTGGAAGAGGTGGGGGGAGACAGTAACACTCTGCAGTGAGTGGAGGTATTTCTAGTGGTAGAGACAGCACCCTGAAAAGACTAGCATGAAATGTTTTAGTGCAGTCATGATTTCCCTGAGAACCAAGTCTGCTAGTTTTTAATTATTATCCAGAAGTAAAAGTGTATTTGACCTTGTGACAGAGATGCAAATCTTTAGACTCTTAAATCCCCAAACCATTTGGTCTTTGGATTGTTTTTAATCACTCTTCTCTTTGCACCAGTGAATTGAGTTTCAAAGAGAGCTCTTTGTAAGTGCTGGTTACAAAATAATCACAACAAAAATGGGAATATTGAGACGTTCAAATATTTTCAGCTCATGCTTCTAGGCAATGCTGGGCTGCCTTCCCTGGGTTTTGCAATCTTCATATCTCTTCAGCCATAGTTCAGAAAGAAATGAGAAAAGTAGCCTTTCATTTAGAAGCAATCCTCCAGACACTTTTGCAAGTACCTGCAATGACCTTCATTTACCCAACTCTCTCCAGCAACACTAGCTGCAAATGCAGGTGCAGGGCTGCGAATAGAGTGTGCTGTTTCAAAAGGCTTTTACATCTCTTTTGTACTTGCTGGAAATCCACTCTCATCACTTTTCATTTTTAAAATCTTCCTATATATGCCTGGAGGTTGTGGATCTCCATAATGAAAAGTATAAATCAGTCTGTGGGTAGAGGTCTAATCTCCACCATCATAGCACTGAGTTCCTGGGGAGTTTGGCAGCACTTGGGAAAAGCAAACAGCAATACCAGTTCCCCTAGACCTTTGTCCTAGAGGTAAGAGTATTGTCTAATGGTGAAAAAGAAGGATTTGGGCCTTCTTTTTTTCCCCATGTGGTTTGACTGAGCAGTCTCTCATTAACTTCTTGTTGATGCTAAGCTACTACCTGGCTCCCTGGACCCTATTGGATGCTAATGGTCCGTAGGTCCTATTCAGAGTTATTAACATCATAAAAAACAGCTACTGTTTAGAAAATCTTAGAGACACACACTAGCCATGGGTTGGAATAAAAGAGTACTTGAATCATCAGATAGGGTTTCTTATTGGCGTGCATAAAGAAACAATGCTCGCCTAGACAGACTTTCAATCTCAGCCAGTGAAGCCAGAGGAGCTGTTCTTATGTTGTTATGTTCAGTCTATTTAGGCTCTCTTGGCTTCATCAGTAACATTAGACTCACCTCACAAGGGCTTGTGAGTCTTTACAACTTTGAGCTCCTCAGCTGTAAGGAGCAATGTAAGTGTAAACATAATTGTATATTATTGAGGAATGCTGCTGTAATAAACAGTCTCTATTACCAACTGTCCAGCTATAACATTTGTGTTTATGTCAGCACTTAAAAATCATTGATCTGTAATAAACTTGGTGTGGGGGAAAGAATCTGATGTAAAGGTCAGAGGAGAGAAATGCAATTTTCCCCATCAGAGCCTGAGCAAGCAAGGCTGGAGAGCTGCTGCACAGTTTGCCCAGGGAAAGTGTGGCTGCACAAAGCTTCAATGCTGCTGCTCTCCCCACTGCTAGGACAGCACTCAGGGAGATGACCTACAATCAAAGAAGCAGTCGGGTTGCAAGACTAATCATCATTAGTCTGCTTGGACTGCCAGATTGCAGGTAACCACCCACTGTGTTGTGTGCTGCTCTGCCAGTGCTGCACGGGCACTTTTCAAAGTGAGAGCAAGCCCCTCATATCCCTGTGTGTGGCAGCAGGAGGGTGAGCTCTTTGGATGTCTACTAACAGGTTTTGCTCCAAACAGAGCCTTTGAACTAGGAGCTGCTTCATTTCATTTTATCAGGGAACAGGGGAGTTGCTGAACAACAGGTACTATGGAGAGCAATAGCCCAGATGGAGCCTGCCCATGAGACGTGCTATTGAATGTACAGCGGTGTAAAACTCTGCTCCCTAGCTCTTTCTCCAGCCTTGTTCTTGAAGGCATTACAGTGACCTGGAAGGGATACCACCTCCCAGTAGCTGGGCACTTTGGAAACAGGATTTCTGGAGAACAGCATGTTCCTGTTACCAGCTCTCCCCAGTCCATGCCTTGCTACCTCCCCGCTCACTGGGCTGTGGGGCGTGTGCACTGGGGCTCAGATGGAGGGGAGCAGAGCAGGAGGGAGGAACTGCCCCACCAGCTCTGCTGCAGCTTCAGGGTTGCTCGAGGGTGAGGCAAAGAGGAACCAGTGAGTCCTTTCTGAGTCTCCGTGGGATGAGCTAACCAAAGCTGGTCACTTGCTGGTCCTAGCACATTACAGGGGAACCACAGGAAGAAACAAGAAAGCAGAGGGACTGTGCACCCACAGCCAGGATGCAAAGGCAGAGGGCTGCCCAGGATGAGAAACAGGGCTAACAGGCTGCCAGGGCTGCCTTCAGCCACAAAGCAACAGTAAAACAGCACAATATCATCACCTGCCAGCTCCTTCCTTTAATCCTCCTGAGTCTGCATATCCATAATTGGGGACTTGTCTCTACCATCTAGGGCACTTGGCAGCCTGCAGCTCTCCTCCCTAGAAGCGAGATTTGTGATCAGATTAAAGCCCATTTCACGTTCCCCTCGCTCAGGTCCCTGTCTCACTCGCTGCCCCCTCTGATGTTTACCTATGATCCACTGACTCATTTCCACATGAAGAGCAGACATATCCCTCTCAAATCCAGCACAGGGGTCATTGGTTGCTACGTTAAAGGAAAAAACTACAATGAAGAGTTTTTTTTCTAATCGCTGCATCGGATTACAAAGGAATGTAAATCACTGAGCATTGTTCTTTGTTAGTCGCAAGAGCAAGGTTACTTCAGGTAGTTCTCAAGAGCATTTTGATATCTCACACAGTATGCCCACGAGCAGGAGCTCACACGTGTTCATACACATGCACTCTCTGCAGCAGAGCACGGCTGTCGCTGGAATCATCACAAGTTGATCATGGCAGGAGGAAAGGCAGCTGCTCTGGCACTGAGGAGTGCCTCCATCCTGCGCTGCACCCCCAGAGCTCCCATCCCACCTCCACAGGGTCACCTTTTACCCTATGCCTCTTTCTGCAATCTGAAAAACTGGGATAATATCCAGTCTGTACTCTGGCAAGGATGAGCATGTTAAAAATACAGCAGTAAGAAGAAACATAGAAGTAGGAAAAGTAGATTGGGGACATATTACCATAAGATTACTAATAATAAGCTAGGACCAGATTTATCTGCATATCTTATGGTTATTCACAGAAACGTCTCTAAAGACTTAAAAAAAGGCCACCTGATATATTTAACCTTAATTTTGTACTCTCCTCCCAATCAAGCTGAGATGGTTCAAAGGAAGACGAGAAGGGAACAAACTAATGAAACTATAGAGCAAAATTGTTTTTCTTTCATGACAAGTGTGCAGGGGGTAGGAAAGAGAGAAGAAACTGTCCTGGCCTGCAGCATCCAGCAAAAGGCATTACAAGCACTGCCTTCAACGTTCTTGCAATAAAGATGGAGAATATCTTTTATGTTTCTGACTCTTTTCTGGGATTTTTGGAGAACCTTCTGTGATGCAACTGCTGAACTCCTGCTTCAGAAAAAGAAGGCTAAAAAATGAGGAGCATTTAAACATGACCTGAATCCCACAGAAATCCTCTGGAGGGGTCTCCACACAGCCCTACTCCAGCCCTTTTTGTCTTGAAGGAAGATACAGTGGGGGCAGAGGAGGGGAACTGCCTCCCCACCAACCAGCAAACTGCTGCTCAAATCAGGCAGCACAATCGAGGAAAAAAAGAAAAAAAACAGAGCCCATAATCATTTTATGATTCTAATTTAACTTTTATGAACATGTTTTGAGCTCCCCTAGTCAGACTCTGGTATTGATCTTTTCAGTATTGTTAACTCATAACCAGACCATATTTGAAGACATAAACTTTAAGAGGGATAATAAAGAAAAGCAAGACTGCACTGGCTTTATTCTTCTCAGCACAGGGACTGGGAGCTGTAAATCCTGCTGGAATCAGTGATATTATGCAAGTGGAGATTAACTCCTGGCTGTCTCAATTTTTGAGATACTGGGCACCAATGAAAGACATCAGTGTTTATTTCGAGTTCAAAGTGGAATTGTCTTGGCATATAAAGCAATGGGAGAGTAAGAAGCTAAACAAGGGAAAAAAGAGCACTGGCTTCTCTCTGTCTCCATGCTTTTGAGAAATGGGTCAAGTTGCATCATTTTGACCCACTTCTGGACCAGCTGCAGACTCCCAGATTTACTTATTCCTTAGATTCAGGTTCTTCCTTCCAACTGCATTCGAGATTTGAGCTAAGCAGGAGCATTTAGAGCTTGCAAGTGGTATTATTCCTTAGCACGTGAGCTGACCTGGAGCACTAGCACTGGCTTTTGGATATCCTGGCTCTGCTGTACTCCATGTCCACTCCGTGCTTCAGGTCAGGGAGGTTCATACAGCTTACTCTGTGCTTCTGAATGACAAATAACAAGAAAAGCCTAAATAACAATGTTAATGGGCTTTTTCTCTCCATGGTAACAATACAAGAAGGACAGTTTTCCAGCCTCTGGCTGCTTCTGGAAATAAAGGAACATGAAAATACGCGGTAGGTTTTCTTTGTGAAATGGATCCTAATCTAATGGAGTGAGGGCAGGGGTGGGGAGGGGCACTGCCTTCTGCCTTGTGTGTGCAAGATGTGAAAGGTGTTCTCAGCAAAATTTGAGGCAAAACTTATTCAGTTCCTCTGAGGTCTAACCTGAGATTTGAATGTACAGTGCAGGGTGGTAAACTGTCAAGTTTAAGTGTGAATCTGCATGTTTTTACAGACAGACTTAGTGGTCCTTGTGCAGACCTTACCCAGCTGGGAACTGCACATTGAATCTCACAGACAAAAGGTGATGGTAAAGCCTCAAGAACTCAGTGACCCCTTTTGTTAAAAATGATCCATAGCTCTCAGTTTTCAGTTCTGAACAATGCCCTAAAACAGATGAGTTATAACTTCAGGTTTTGTTGCAAACTCTTGAAATAACTAAAATCTCTTCCCGCTCAGCATCTCCAATCGCCTCAGCATCCTGGATCTCCTCAAGCTTGTCGAGGTTGGAACACATCCCACGATCCTAATTCTACATTTTCCGTGACTCACACCACCCAGCATCTCTGTGCTATCTCATGCCAGTTGGAATTAAAACACAAAGGGGATCTTAAAAAAAATAAAAGGCTGTGCAGCATGTCCTGCCAACAGTTTGGAGGGAGCTCAGTGAAGAGCGAATGGAATGATTAGGGAACTCAAGGCAGTGACTTTTGAGGAAAGCTTAACATGGCTAAAAATAGCCCACGTGGGTAGCTAACGACGAGCATAGCAGGGGCTGTGATAAAAGTCGCTGTGTATCTAAGGGTATAAATAATCAAGGATGGAATTAAATTATTTAGAGTCCATAAAGGGCAACCACCAGAGTGTACTACTAGGAGCGACGTCATTAAATAAGGAAAGTATAGGAAGCAAAATGGGGACACCACCTCATCTCTCCCCGTGATGGAACTCTGTTTAAGCAGCACTTCAACTAAAGCCTACTGTAGTCACTGGAACTTTCCCTCCAGCACAGCAGCACCCACTGCAATAAAGTGCCAACTAAAATTCACAATTACCTCTTCAGGGTGTTCTTTAGAGGCACATGTAATCCAGGACACTAGACTGGGAATCCCTCTTTTTCCCCCAGTGTCCTGCCTGCCATGCAAAACAGCCAGTGCCTGGAATGAGCCAGATCCTGCCCTCTTCCTGCAGAAGCAGGAGCTCAGTGCAGCTGGCAGAGCTACAGCCAGAAGGGACCAGTGTGGTCAGGTAGCCAGCGTGTGACACAGGGGCTGCTGCTGCTTCGCTGGCTGAGACAGGTACATATCACTGAACAGAATAAACACTGTTTGATGCTGCTTTCTTCTCTGTCTGTCCTTAAAGTTACCATGGTATCAGCACAAAAATACTACTGTGAGCCCTAGATTTGATTCAGAGAGAGATTTGCTTGTCCCTGTGTCACTTATTTGTCCCCATCCCTCAGGCAGACCCTCTCTCCAGAGCTCATCTGCCCACCTCTGTGCAAGGCAATTGCCTTCCTTCTTACACTGAGATCTGTTCTGAAGTTTTCTTTCATTGTCGGGGTATTACCAGACACAGACTATGCATATATGCTAAAAAAAATCATAATAAACTATTCTACAGTCTTTCCAGGATAAAAGTATGTGCCTAAGAAAACAGAGTAGCTTTCTAAGGTTTTAACTGTGGTTGCTCATGATAAACTAAGAAAACACTCATATTTTCTGTGAAGAACTGTTTGAAAAGCCATAGCCAAAGTAATAAAATGTTAGACTAGCAGGGCATGTCTTATGGAGAGTTTACATGGTGCCTCTTAGTTCTGGTGCTGCACAATATTTTCATTAATAACCGGAATGATCTGATAGAAAATTAAATTATTTAATTTAGTCACAACACTCTGCTCAGAGTGACTAAAATCACACTGGAGAACAAGCTTAAAATTAAGCAGAGAAGACATGGTCAACAAAATAAATATAGAGTGGTCACAACTGGTTAAATAACTGTAATAAAAGGGAATCTAGAGCTACCATTAAGCTGAACAAGAGCCAAAAATGTCATACTGCTGAGAAAGGGACAACCATGCTGGGATACAGAAACAGCAGTAAGGCCTGTGAGATGCATAAAGTCAGCTTTTTGTTGACTTTGGACTGGTGTGGGCTCAGCTGGAGAACTCCAGCCTGTTACAGGCACTGCATGGCAGCTGAGAGTAGACCAGTGGGAGAGGTGAAACAACATCTGAGTTTTGGAGAATATGACTTACAAGGAACCTGTTTGACTCGCAGAAGACTGGAAGGAACAGAACAGAAAGAAAATTATCTCCTGTTGTGCATAAAGGCTGCAGCAAGGAAGGCAATTGTCTCTGAGTTTAGAGCAGAAAGGACAAGAGGTAACAAATGAAATTGCACCAGGATCAGATACCGGAGTAAACCAAGTGATGAGAAGACTGGTGAAGCACTGAAAAAAAATCTGTGACAGGACTGCAGCATCCAGCCTGGATGGACATCTGTCAAGGACTATATAATACCATCAACCTTGACTTGAAGTAGGCAGATGAGCTGTGCAGTTCCTTCAGGGTCTTGTGTTCAGACCTCCATCCCCCTCCCCAGTGTTACTTAAGCTACCAGTGCTTGTCATCATTCCACCTTTGGCACCCTGAGGAACTGCTGGGTGTTCATGTTCCCCTGTGCTCAAGACCTACGTGCTGCCTCCTCTTCAGTTTATGGGGAGGTGACATTGGAGCTCAATCAGGAATTTTCAGGATGCTGTTTTATGTGCACTAAGACCATATTTATTTTATTTCATTTGACAGCTGTTTTACACTATTTCACTCTCTGCTGGAAGCATGATAAGGTCTGAAATGTGGGTTGTAAATAGCTGGGCAAACTGCACGCTTAAGTCTAATTTTATGTGTAGCATCTTTTATTGATGTTGCAACATTTAATGTGTATTTTAAGTCATCATTGATTTTTATTAAAAAAAGATATTTTTATTATATGTGCATGCTGCCAGCAAAATAAAATATGTTATTCCCCCCTCAGTAGGAATTCTCATTAATCTTCTCTAAGTGCACAAGAAAGTAAGAAGCCAGCTCTCTCAGTCCAAGGCAGCATCAATGCCTGAGCTCTTTGATTGAGGCTTCATCATGTATTCATTCCACCCGGACACAGAAAGGCTGCTTAATTGTATAAACCAGCATGTGTAAGGTAGGGGCTGAGGAAACAAAACACTCCCCTGTGACTTGATACATCTGGGACTAATTAGCTTTGTTATTATGTAATTAAGATTTAGAGGAGAGGCATAAAATACCCAGCTAGGAGAATGAAAGCTCTCCGAGGTATGTGCAGGCAGCTGAGAGGTGTGAATAAGGCCAGACATGGTACATTGTGCACACAGTCTCCAGGTACCTTCTTGGGTCAAGATCTATAGGGTCTTAGTGATACCATGAAGGTTTTTACACCAAAGAGATCCTAGACCCCCAAGAAGCCTCACTCATGAAGAGTTTTGCTACCTAGAATAAGTAACAGAGTAATGGGTACAATGATTTTTGTTTGATTTTCACCTAGTTTGGGTACTGTGATTTTGCATTAATTGAAAGCTGGAATCTCATCTTTTATTAACTGGGGAGCCAACTCTAAGGATAAGATTGCTCATTAGATTGGAATACAGGTAAACTAGATGCCAGGCAGCTTTGGTTCTGGGCATTTTGATAAGATACCTGCAGGCATTGGCTATAATAATGACAGAGCCATGACAGCAGGGTTAGTGCAAACATGGTGCAAACAAAACCAAGTAAATGCTATAACAAATGAACGTGGGGCATGATAACATGTACAATTAAGTGAATGAATTTGTCAAGTAGATACATAGTGGATAAAAGCATATTTAAGGCTAGAGGCCTTCAAAGCTCTTTTCCCCATGATACTAGCTTCAATACTGGGGGATCATCCTGTCATGCCACACCAAGGAGTTTGTGAGCACCTGAAAGGAAGAACTGCCTGCTGGCAGATTTTGGGTGTTGGAGCCTTACTTTGATTTTAAGGATAAAGAGGGCTCATTTACTGCCAGTTCATCTTTTACCACGCAGGTGTGCAAAAACCCAAATGTTGATTCCAGGTGCCTGTTCAGACATGTGAGCCTGAGAAGGGTGGCCACCTGGTCCAGCTGCATCCAACTGTGTGAGGTCACAACCACCTCTGCTAGCATCACCTCACCACAAGGGTGTCTGCTGAGGGTGCTGGCAGTACCAGGATGGGTCTGCTTGTGGAGGCCTAGCTGGGAACACCAGCTCTATGAGAAAACCACCTCAGTTTCTCTCCTTCCAAAAAAAAAATCAAAAAAACAGCTCATTTCTGAGTTTACCTTCACCCAGGCACATCCCAGCACTTAGGTTGCATCCATCAGGGAGGAGGTAGTGCTGCTCCAGATGCTGTCAAATGCTCCACAGAAGCGAGACCCACCCTCCCCAGAGGTTTTTAAGGCTCAATAGCTTTTTTAGTCTTTTTCTAGTCATTGCAATTAAGGCCCTGTAATCAGCCACATCGACACTGCAATCAGCCCCAGCAATCAGCCTCCTGCCTCTGACACTGATGAACGATGGGAAGGTGCTATGGAGTCGAGAGACTAATTGACCACTTTGTTAAAGAAAGAAAAAAAAAAACTACCAAAAAAACCAAGAAAAATAGAAGAGGGTGAAAGTGCACTTATGCCCCCAGATCAAGGGGCCCAGGAAGGAGGTTGGTACCTCGCTGAGGTCTTCAAAGCTCATCTGAATTTTCCAGCTGGTTTTGTATTTGTTGTGAGCAAGGGCTATAGAAGTGTTCTGGCTTGTGTCATCCAAGAGACTGATCTGATCTAACTCTGCATGAGTTGCTCTGGGATGATAAGTACCATAATATATATATAAGTATAATTTTGATATGTTGCTGAACTGTATCAAAATTACTACCACAACTGTCTCTCAATCCAATATTTGTTAGAGGAACCATCCAAGCATTCAATTAATGGACAACCCTTGGCAGTTTAGGTTTGACAAGATGAAAATAAACTTAGGATTGCTGAGCTCCTCTTAAATATTTTTTATATGTATTTTCATGGCCCTTAAAGTCCAAGATGTGAAATGGGCCCCTGCTTTGTATCAAACAGAGAGAGCAGTCATGCCATTATGGGATTTAGCATATGAATCACACTAGCTTCTCCAAGTTACTCTTCATTTTGCTCCCTGTTAAGACACCCAGCTCACTGCTGGTGATTTCTTTGCCCAAAGCTCCATGATGGAGGCAGATAGGAGGTAGCTGAGGTTATGCTTCTGTTGTATTTCATCCAGACCATGGCTGGAAACTGGTGGTGTTCCTGCCTGAGAAATCATCTCCACCTAGGAAAAGAGCTTTGAAAAGGAAAGATTTGTTCTGGTGTTTCAGATGCATCACTCGGTTTCTTTATTGACCCATTAATTGTTGGTCTGTGTCTTTTGATGGTCAGGACAGAGCAGCATACTGGGGATGATTGTTCCAGTGTGACTCTCGTGAGACAGAAATAGCAGATCTGTTTGGCCCAGTCATTGTAACAAGGTTATAATGTAAAGCACCAAGCAATTAGCTGGGAGATTTACCTCCCTGTCTTAAAAGCATTTTTATTACTTAATCAATCACAAGCAATTTATAAACAAGGCTGAAGTTTTACATGGAGCCATAAATCTGCCTTATCCACTTCCATGATAAAGCAGGAAAAACAGACCCAAAGGTTCAAAAGACATTTGATCAATTAAAAAAAAAAAAAATAAAAAAATAGAGAAATGATTTTTCAAAGGGAGGAAGGACTTCAGCAGAGGCTAGAGAAAAAAAAAAAGCCCACCTGTCAGTTTATTTGCTAGTCTGTAACATCATCCATAACAGCGGCTTGAAGCAGTAGCATTGTAAAGTGAAAATGTCAATCGTTTGGGGCAGGGACTTTGTTTGTCTGTGCATGTCTTCCTCAAGCTGGATTGCAGCCACTGAATGCCAGCACTGTGTAATTGCAAAATAAAAATATTAAGACTGCTGAGTCGGCAACAGCACGTGTGCTTCAGATGCCCTTTTTGCTTTCAGAGCTTCTGACTCGGTGCCAGGACAGGATGGCATTAGGAACCTCTTAGGTAGAGATATGATACTTGCTGCCTCTAAAGAGAGCTTCTCCAAGCCACAGGAGTGCCTAGACCCTCCTCATTTTCTCTTTTGCTTTGTCTTGTCATTAGAAGGAGGTTCCTGGAAATAATCGCTGGCAGGATTTCTGAGTACCAGAAGCAGCTGACCAGGTGGTGTGACACAGAGATCCACAAAGGTACACCAAGGTACCCTGGCCTGAATCCTTCCCCACTCATGGAGGCCAGAAGGCTGGTTTGCATCCCCACACCACCTCTCTCCTGGCATATAGTGGTTGGACCAGTTAGATTTCCATACTGGGCCATCAGGATAGTTACCTTAATATAGATGGAATCAGCACTTGCTGGCTGAGTGTGTTTTAGTTGGTTTGGCAGCAATCCCAGTTCTGCCAAACCCTCCACCTCTGACATTCAGTGTCTCAGAAATACTGCTGACTTCTGCGAAACTGAGGCACTGAGACAGTCATGAAAGTCCCGCTTTGGAGAGAGCAACTGAAGAGTTCTGTACCAAGCTACCTGCAAGGTCTATACTGGAAGCTGAATTCACCTCAATTTGTGGTGATCTAACAGTTCCAGCATCAGCTTTTTTCTGGTTTTGATCGCTCTGATCTTAAAACTTCCAGTCCTGATTCTTCTGTTTTCCACTCCACCTGTTATCTCATGATTCACAATTTGTCAAAGCAGAAACATACTGATTTCAATTCAGCTCACTTCTACAAGTCCCTTCCTTCTATTAACTACCCTTCCCAGGACACCTGCACCCCACTGTGGTGAACAACACCCTTCCTCTTCCATGCTCTAAAACTCCAGGCAATCACTTCTGCCCTACAGTCCTTGCAGGAGCACCCTTGTACCACCACCTACCTCAAACCACAAGCTCAGACATTGCTTGTGTAGCTGTTGACAACTTGAAGCAGCTCAGGGAGAAGCTTTGGCCTTTATAGGTTTTTCTCTGTCCGCCCTGTCTTTCAGGTTCATCTGTATAGGAAGCAGCAGCAACAATTCTTGATAGCTCCATGGTGACAGGAAGGAAAAATTGCCTAGATGAACAGACCTGAGTCTCCCATGCTGGGCAGGTGCTCTGCAGTTGCAGCTTCTGCTGTGGCCAAGCCTCCAGTGAAAGCAGGGTGGGCTGCCTGGTGGCATCACACACGGGTCTCTCATTTCATGACCCAATAGGAACAAATGTGTCGTTGCATAGTTCAGTGATTTAACAGCCCTGAGGGCTTTTGACAAATAGGTGTTTCCTTTTTCCAATTCATACGCTTTTATTGCAGATAATGAAAACCAGATGCTCACTAGTTCAGTCTTGCCCAGCTGAAGGACAGCTTTTGCCCAGAGTGATATGAAAAGTTGCAGTTGGGAACTGGCATCCCTGCACCTTTGGGGTAAAGATTCCTGCCCCATCCTAAGGCTTAAGAACATATTTAACCCAAGAAATGAATGTCATAAAAATACCGTAAAACATTTCCAAACGAATAGGGGAGGAAATGTTGACCTGTCTGATCCTTCCCACCATAACAGTCACAAATAATAGATGCATATAATTCTTTGCAGTATATACAGTGTAGATTTGTCCTGGGATGATTTAGTCTTCCAGCCCACCCCACTTGTACAAAGCAAATACTTCTACTTGGCACTGAAAACTCCAGATAGGTTTCATTGCATCCTGGCACTTATTATCAACATTATTTATTATTGATCAAGGACTGACAAATGCTTTCAGTGTTCTACAAACACAAGAAGATAAAGCCCTTGTCCCATTAAATATACACATAGTGTTTAACTCTGAAGGGCACCAAGAATCCCATTAAAGTCAATAGCCATTTATCTTCTCAGGAGAGTATCCATAGGCAGACCAGTCTGGACATGTGTAATTCTCCAACTGAAGGCCAATTACAATGTGCTGTGAATGAGACTGTCCCCAAAACTGCTCCTTCACAGCCTTTTCTTCTGTGAGAGTATGTTGGGATCTAACACAGAGAGGCAGGGAGAAGCAGCAACCCTGTAAGACAAAGAAATAAGACAACAGGACCTCAGTATCTAAGCAATCTGAAAAATACTTTTTATTGCTCCAAAAGCTCTGGCTGCTCACACCAAGGAGAGAGATATGTGGATATTGTTTCACTAGACTCTGAAAAGTTCTGACCTATTCCTGCTCCAGAGCTCAAAGTAACTGATGGGTCCACAGGAGTTGTGGGAGAAGGTCTCCTTTCAACATTGTTCCAAAGAAATAACAACTAACCAGGAGTTTTATTAGTATCCAACACAGACTATTTAATTCCTTTATAACATTGAACTCGTGTTTGAAAGCAGACTTTCTAGTGTGATTCAGAAGGCATGTTCAAATATGTGCTAAAATATATTTCAAGAGTATTTTTTACTATTGTGGAATCTCAGCATATGTGAGTCCAGTTCTGCAGACTGAAAGTGAACTTTACTTGGCTGACTATACCACAACACCCAGAAAGATTTTAGGTGGATTTCGGTAAAAATTTATGAACTTCTTTGAATTAGCCAACCTGTTCCATACCTCACCAGTGCAAAGACTGACTAGAACAGCACAGGTTTCAGGGGTGAATTTTACAGTAGCATGCTGCTTCCAGATGCACAGACCTCTTTAGCTTGCAGGTCTTAGGTTTTACTTCTGTAGATGTTTAAAATTGCATGCAGGATCTAAAAAGAAATGTTCCATTTATTTATGTGCACCTGCCCTTTGACATTTCATGAGCTCCTGAAATAAGGCAGTGTGGCAGGTTTTATTTCTTTCCACTTTTTTAACAGTATAAATGATAGCTTGCACTTTGCCCTGTTTCCCACCCTGAGACTGGCCACAGCAGCAGTACATATCCACCAAAAGCCTTTCAAAGGCTGAAATTTAGATACATTTATTTCCCATCCCACTTCTGCCATTTCTCTGAGTTGCAGGCAACTGATTAATACAATAAGCCTCATCAAATACAAACGCAGTACAGCAGCTATTGAGCTAATCTCTCTTATTTTTAAGCAATTTTTTTTTATGTAGTTATTGCAATTATTTTAACAGAGGAAAAATGTTAAGTACTAGGAGCTTGCTTCTCCACTCACGCCAGAAATTAGCAAAAGAGCTTTTCTCCTGTTTATTTAAGCCCCAGAAGTAGTATTGGGTTTTCAAAAGAAGAAGGGCATATCACAAGTTTTACAGCTTCTGAACAAGGATTAGCTTTAGACTGCAGGAGAACATGACAGAAATGTGGTGTAGTCAGAGTAGCACTTGCTATATAGGGTAGGATATTTAATCTCCAACTTGTAGGGAGCAAATATGAACAGTGTATTTTGCTCTCAGCTTCTGTGAACAAAATCAGGGGGTGTTTTGTGAGAGTGAGGTTGAAAAACCAATGCCATAGCAACTATTATATTATCATAGAATCACAGAATCAGAATTGTTTGGGTTGGAAAACACCTTTAAGATCACTGAGTCCAACCACTAAGCCAGTACAGCCAAGACCACCACCAAAACATGTCCCTCAGCACCACATCTACGTGTCTTTTAAATGCCTCCAGGGATGGCAACTCCACCACTTCCCCGAGCAGCCTGATCCAGGGCTTGACAGTCTTTTCAGTTAAGAAATTTTCCCTAATGTCCAATCTAAACCTCCCCTGATGCAACTTGAGGCTATTTCCTCTTTTCCTATCACTTGTTACTTGGGAGACCAGACCAATCTCCACCTGGCTCCAGCCTCCTTTCAGGTAGTTGTAGAGAGTGAGAAACTCTCCCCAGAGCCTCCTTTTCTCCAGGCTAAACCACCCCAGTTCCTTCAGCCACGCCTCATAAGATTTTTTTTTTTGATCCTTCACCAGCTTTGTTGCCCTTCCTTACTCATGGTCCAGCACCTCAAGGTCCTTCTTGTAGTGAGGGACCCAAAACTGAACCCAGTACTCAAGGTGTGGCCTCATCTGTGTTGAGTACGGGGTGACAACCTCTTCCCTAGTCCTTTTCCCTCACAATATAACCCCAGCTGCTCCTTGGATTGTATCTTATGGCCTTTATTGCAGTTTAGCACTGAGCTGGGGTCAATGATATAAGGGAAGAAGTGAAGTACTGTGGTCACCTTTCTGAGTTCTGTACCTGTCAGGCCATTTTTCTGATGATGTTTGCATGATGCTAAGCAGGAGGTTGTAGAGAAATGGAAAGAACAAACTCACACATGAATGAATGTTGCCCTTACTTAGCAGGATCCTTCACAAAACATTTTTATTCCTCAGAACATAGTTTTATTTCTTTGATATTGTACAATAAAGGGAATCTATGTGAAACATTGTTTTGATATTCTTCTCTTTCC
>NW_008626275.1:47741-91960 GCF_000691845.1 Merops nubicus
CTTTTTTCCTCACCTTTCTTTCTCTGACCTATTTTCCATCATGTTTCTTGTTTTCCCTGCTTATCACAGAAAAGGAGGCTCCAAACAGGAATAAACAATGAATTTTCAAAGACTTATTTAACCCAAATATTCACTTCTAGAAGAAAGAACACGTAGTCAAGTTCAACAGGAATTATCAATAAAAAATGCACTAGTTCTCTGGGAAGGGATTAACCACTGACTGTAAAAAACTCACACCCTTTGGTAACTGTCTTCATACTTCTGCCTTTACCTCAAAGAAATCAGAAACCTGAGCTGTGGAAGGGTCTCTGGGGACAGTTACTTTAACTTCCAGAGCTTGTCTCTTTAAAATTGGGATTGTCAAATGGTGTAAAATACGTGCCTGAACCCTCTCTGTGCAGCACTACCGTGCAGAGCTCAGTGCTGCCACAGACTGAAGAACCTCTTGGCTATTTCCAGCTTCTGTGATCCACAAAGAGAGTTGGAGCTGTTGTGACTTTAAAAGTCTTTGGGCTCCACTTTCTGTGGGTGGTGGGGGTGCAGGAAGGCATGAGCTGGGCATTGCTCTTCAATCCTCAGCCCCTCTGAGCACATACAGCCCTACACTCACCTTTGGGCTCATCAATCAGCCAGGACAGAAGCTTATGATCACACCCTTCCTAAAAGCTGCTCTGCAAAGATTTGGGTTAAATATCTTCCAAATGGGTCCCCAGTCTGATCTTCAGTCAATTTAATCTCCTGCTTCTTTCACAGCTAGGCTCTTCCCAGCTCTGTGGTCAAGAGCAGAGAGCAAAGCAAAGGAACCAGACACTATGTGATAGAACAGGAAAAATATTCCACGGCTTGCTGCCCTCCCTGACACCTGCTCTCTTGGATGTAGGTTTTACCCTGTATATCATCTGCAAATGGGAAATGGACAGGCATAGTTGTGCACACATACTTCTGCCTTTCGATGCCTGATGCACCTGTAGAAATCGTGCCTTTTATGCCCATGGGGCTAGTTAGCCCAGATAGCCAATGGATCAATGAGATCCTGGGTAAGCACACTCCACACTCATAAATTAGGTGCCAGCAACTTTAGAAATTGGCCCCTGGCATCTCACAGCACGTTCCCTTCCACACCATTACTGCAAAGCTGTTTTAGGATTCACTGGGGCGAGAAGCATTTCTAGGGACTCTGTGAGCCAGCACAGAATGCACTTTGCTGTAGCTTGCATAAAAATAGGGTCTTTTAATGTGCAGGAACTTGTTATGCCAATGTTGTCAGAGGTCGTTTCTCCTCCTTGTACCCTCCTAGACTCTCTCTTGCTTTTGAAGCAGAAGTTGTGGTATTCCTCAGGGAAGTTCCTGCCACTTGGAAGAATCAGGCCCATCTCTCCCTGCCTCATCTGCTCTCCATTGCCATTCAACATTCATTTTAAAATTAATTTCTCCTATTCTTCTTGCATCTAACTCTTAATATGGCTCCTACCCTGCTATGACTTTTCTAGCTGAAATTTATTCACCAGTGTCTTTCTGACTCCTTTGCCTCATTTAATTCTAAAAAAGAAATACTTTGCAGTCCAGTTTCTGTAGAAGCCTCCGTACAAAATAACTTTTTATTGTATGTTATGGAGAAAATCTGCAAAGCTCTTACATTGCTGCATGCAGGATGTTAATTCCAGCCCGTGAATGTGTTTCTCTGGAGTCCTGCAGCTCTATAAGTGGAATTACTTTGATGACTAAACTGCTAAATCAACACTTGTCTCTCTCTCTTTAAAAAATAATTAAATCAACCCTCCTTCAGCTGCCACTGAAACAAACAGAAAACAGACAAATTAAGATCCCTCGTTCTGACTCAACATTTTCAGCCGTGAGTGAATCCTGTCGTGATGAATTTTTTCACTCCTCCGAGTAGTTTTAAACTCACATTTTATGGCAGAATTAATAGAGGCAGAATTTCCATTTTCTTCCCACTTTCATGTGTTTCTGCTATTTGAAGAGATTTCAGAAACTGAAGAAATGGATGGATTTACACTGAGAATGGGACAGAAGTGCCAGATAAAGCTGGGTCACCACGCAGCTGCAGTGTGCACAGATGGAATAGCACTGCTATCTGCTGGCTGCTCCATGACTCATGGAAAATGCCTGGGTTGTCCCAGGCCTCTATTTGGAGGACAGGTATACATAGCACAGAGGTTTGCAACACAGCTGATGCAAGCAAAGAAGCCAAGGACTAGCCAGGCTGCTGAGCTGAAACTCACTTTGACTGACAGGCAAAAAAAAAAGAAAAAAGAAAAAAAAAAAGAAAAGAAGAAAAAAGAAAGTTTACAAAAACAGTAGGTGGTGAAATGTGGAGAATGTATTTGCCAGACAGCTGGGGGCCAGGGAGAGGTTTGCAAAAAGTTGTTTTCATCATGACAGTTTCCTGATTGTCATCAGCTTTCCTTCTGCAAAAAAAAAAATGAAACAGATAATATCAGCATGTCCCACTTGTAACAGTTGAAAGCTGTTGTGTTGTTGCTCAAAACACGCGTTTGAAAAGAAAATGCACGATTCTCTTGTTAAAAAATATTGTTGGAAAGAGCTGACATCTGAACTAAATGTTTCAATCATGCTGAAATCTTACAGTTTGACGTATGATCAATAAGAATGTGGTATGTGGAGTGGGTTCATTTAACACAATATTTCCAGTCTCTTCAATCCTATCTTAGTCTGGTGGAAAAATCAGATTAAATGTTGTTTTTTTTTTTACCCAAGCAGAACAGATTCCCAGACAGATTTTCTCAAGGAAGAAACAAGTTCACTTAAAAACAATGCAGACCATCCCTGCAATTTAAGTTTGGGCCATTCAGAAATGAGCCAGCCATGACGTTTGGATCCAGAAGGATGCCCATGAGTAAGCCTGCTCCCAGTAAAACAGCCTGTGTGTAGCCAAGACTTCCATCCTGGCTGGGGAACTGCAGCTCTTTAGAGATGAGCAAAAGATGTGTCATGAAGAGATCTGGACCTGCGAGCTGAAGATGTTAATTAGAACAGACCTTTCCTTCACCTTGTATTTCACTGTTCAGAATAAACATTGGTATTGACTGAGGTGAAATGAGGCAGTGACATCTCTTAGGCTGAGATTATCTGGGGACTTTCAGGCCCAGCTAAGGAAGCCTTGCTTTCTCCTTGACAATTTAAAGACCAGACGCGAACAACTGCGACTGTGACTTGCTGCTCTAAATATAGAATAACACAAATTATCACATGCTGACAGGTTTCAGTTCCATGGATGAGTCTGCCAGCAAAGCCCTGAAAGCATCTCCACTCGGCCGTCTGTGAACCATGCAGATAAGCTCTCTGTGAATAACGTAGTGAAACCAGTAGTTTCCTTCATTGTATAGCCCAGCTCATTTCACACCCTTCCCCAGCCCTCTTTGGATAAACTCAGTCCATAGGAGCACCATGCTCTCTTGTCACAAGATAGATGTTTTTCTCATTGACGTAACTTGATGGGAGAGAATTATACCCCTGTGTTAGCACCTGATTTTTTTCTTACAGCAACAGTTATAAATCTGTGCCTGGCACTCTATCACGTACATAAATCTGGCCCTGCAGACCACCAGCCAATGTATTTTCCTACTTCCCACACAATTAAAGGTGCCAAAGATTTGGCTTTTTTTTTTTCTCCTCCTAAGTCACACTTCTGACAATTTTACAAAAACAGTAGCATGGAGGTAAAGAGTTAGCAGCAGATCAGCAAGTTGTGAAAAGGAACAACGTTGAGATGGTTTGCGTTCTGGCTTTTCATGCAATTAACCTTCTTAATGCAAATTTATTACAGCTTGGAAAAAAAAATAAAATTGTTCTGAATAAGAAGGAAATACCCAGAAAAATGTTAGAGAAAGGCCCTCCAACCCTTTGGACACTAATCCTCAAAATATTAGTTGGGAGATTTGTAATACAATAACTCGTGTCCTCTCTGTATGTCCAGATTTTGCATAACAGTTGGCTGTATCAAAATGCCCATTGTCCTGTGCTGCAGAGCTGACCCTTTGTCTGAAAAATGCACCTTGTCCTCAGCAAAGGGGGGCAGTGCCCTCTAGCCCATCAGCCAAGAGGACTGTCGTTAAGATTCGGTGATGAGCAGCTACATTTAACCCTCCAAAGCAGTAGGGTTAGTCCTCTTCTCCACTTCCCTGCAAAGCTGAGCCTAGCTGGGATTTCCCCTGAAGGAGCACAGAGTCAGAAGCTGTTAAAAGTGGAATCTTCTACACTTAAAGGACTCCCCGAGCAACAGAGATGAGCAATGGATTTGGGTTTTCATTGCACTGGGGATGGCATCTAGCTGTGAGAGCAGCTGGAATGAAAGGAAGCTGAGTTGCAGGGGGATGTACTGGAGGAAAAAAGGTGATTTAAAGAAACCACATCTGGAAAGCAGACTTAAGACTCAGAAGGACCCTGACCAAACTCACAGTAGCAAAGAAAAAAAGAGCAAGAAAATGCAAACAGGGCTTATCCTTCTGGGATGGGTTAGTTTGTACTCTTCTAATAAAGTTACTGTGTTGAGAACGCCTGGAAAGCCCTGGGCTGTTTGTTTTGTTTTATTATCATGTGTCCCTGGAGATGTAACTGCAAACCCCGAGGGAGCCATTCATACCACCAAAGTTAGGCAGCTACCTCAGGGACCAAATTAGGAGTCTTATCACCTGTCCAGATAATCATGGAAAAGAGAAAGGGCACTCCAGCTTGCCTAGGAGACAAATTACCCTCCAGAAGTGCTTATCTGTCACCACTGGTTTTATGGGGAGCCTGGGGTGACCAGAGCTGTGTGGAGCAAACCTCCCTGGTCTCTCTGGACATGGGGTTGAGCTGTAGGAAAGAACATGCCCAACTCTAACAGACCCTGCTTCTGTGATGCCAAAGAACCCTCTGCCCACAGTGTGCCATAGCAGGGCACACCCAAATCTGTCCAAGATAGAAGATACAAGTATTTGACTTATCATGAACTGACCTTTTTCAATGTGAAGTTATTGAGCCAGCAATCTGCCAACCCTTTCCCTCCAATTCTCCTACCCAGAACATGGCAAGCTCCAAAGGTTTTTTTTTTTTCCTTCTCATTTTGTAGCATCTCCTGGCAGAACCAGCATTACAACAGAGAATAGTTTGCTCCCTTGATCATCTCCCTGCTGCTGCTTCATTTCCTTTACTTATATGGCTCCCTTAATGCTTTGCTTTGAGCACATGAATGCAGGTATTTTGTGAATCTCCTTCACTCCAGGGACTGGGATAACTCCTCATTCAGGATGGAAAAGCATGTAAACAGAATATTTAATGAAATGATGGTAAGCATCAGTTATACCTGAACAAAGGACTGCAAATGGCCCTGTAGTGTGCTTTATACCTGCTTCTTCTCTGAGATTGCAGTGCAGGCTATTTACAATTCACAATCCACATATCCCTGCATCTGAAATGTCTTTCTTTCTCACTCACTTCCTGATTAAGTGGCAGAGTCTAATCTCAGCACAGCCTCCAAAGTTGCAGTAAACACAAATCTTCCCAGAGACTACCAAAATAGCTGTTGTATTTATTTTCATTCTTTTGCAACTCAGTATTTGCATATTAGAAGGGGTATTGGGGGGAGAAAAGTCACAGATGCAAATCTGACATTCAGATGTCAGCTCCTCCATAAATAAGGTCAACTGTGATGAGGACACTTGCTAGTCTCCAATTATAGGTCTCTTAATGCGTAAATAACTTTAATGCATGGCATCTGCCATCCGAGCACAACTCAGAAAGATGTTAAAGCCAACCCAGCTGAAATTTGCCCCTCTTGCTGTTTCGTGGCTTTTTGACTCAGGGGAGATTAAGATGTTGACCTGAAAGCAGCTTGAATCACTCTGCATACATAGCTGGGTTCTGCCCAGCCCTCCTGGATCAAAATATGTCCCGTGTCACCTTCTCCCTTCCTTGGGCACCATTCCCAGCCCAGAGCTAAGAGTGGCCTAATTTTACAAACTGGGGTGAACCCAGCTCAGGTTCCAGCCTAGGCGCTGCCACCTGCTATTCAATCCCAGTGGAAAGAGGATCTTGGCCCTTCCAAGCAGGACACTGGCCACCTCTGGGAGGACATGTTCTCTCAGCCCATCTTCAGGAGCTGACAGCATAGATGACACATTGGTGAGAGGCTTAGTGCCTTGAAGGGGGAGAGCTGACAGAGTAATTGCTCGAGCTGGGCAGAAGTGCCAGTGTTTGATCTCGTGCTGTATTTTCTCAGGCAAATAGATCCCTGCAGGGCTGTATGCTTCCGATTGCTTAGCACTTGTAGCCAGAGTTAATTGGCGAGTCCTTTTTATCACCTCTCAGGTATCAGCTGGATAAACTGGCTCTATCACTCTCCAGCCCCAGAAACGTGAGTAGGGTAACAGGCTAAAGATGAGAACTCAAGGCTGGCTGCCAAATGCTTCTGGGGCTTGTTCTGTGGCCATCTTGGTTCCTCACTAATACTTTTATCCCCTCCCTATAAATCTCTGGCTGCATCAGGTTGGTGTTTCTTGCTTTTTTTAGAGCAGTGCCGTGGCAGTTCCCCAAGCTGGAACCCCTGGCACAACCTTCAAACAGAAAGCGAAAGGCTCTCGTGACTGCCGAGCTGACACCACGCACGAGAGCCTCTGAACACCTGGGGTCTTTGCCTGCTTTTGCCTTGGCTCTCAGCAGAACATATTGAAGCTTTTTATGCCTCAGTTTCTCCGGAGCCACTTGCAGCCATCATTGTAAAATACCTGCAAGCTTTGTGAATGGGAAATGCACAGCAGCAACAGCTCGCTAATGTCAGGGTGCAATACTTTGTCCTTCTCAGATCAGGGCAATAAAGGACTGATCCAAAAAGAAAGGCAGCAACAGTTAACACTAGAAAAGAATTTACTTCCATATGGTACAACAACTTCCTTTGGGCTTTCCTCCAGCTCTACCGCAATATTCTCCCTTTTATTACCCTTTATATGAGTTTCAAATTCCCCTGGCTGCAAAGGCTGGCAGGGAGCGAGGTGGAGCTGCTCTTCTGAGACAGCTCTTCTGGCTTTCTCCAACCTGGTGACTGCAAGCTGGAGTTACAGTCCAAAAGCAAAAAGCTGTGGTGGGCAGAGAGCAAGCCTGCCCACTTCCCTCCATCCTCTGCACCCCTCCTTATAACACCAACAGGCACCAATAAGCCTGGAGTTACCAAAAGTACTTCCTGGGGCTACTCCGAGGCTGAAGAGGGAGACTAACAAGCCTGAGGGCAAGGGCCTAACAGGAGCAGAGGACACCAGAAAGGCAGAAGCTACCTGCCTCTGAAACCTGCAGCTGCTACACACTTGCCAAGCTTTGTTTACAAAAGCAGCACACAAAAAAAAGCAGCTGTGGATTGAAATCAGTCTTTGGAGTAGCAATAAGAGAGCAGCACTGCTGTGAAAGTTGGTGGGTCCTGGCATCAGGAGCCTTTCAGCCTTTTCCTGCCCTTCCCAGTAAGGTGTTTATTTACAGCACAAGAGGTCAGAGCCAAAAGATGTCTGGGTAGGGAAGGAGTGGTCACAGCAAAAAAAAAGACATTTTCTCCCTTTTTAAGAAACATGGGTGAACTGTGAACCCTGGAGCATCTGGTGGTTTTGTTGGTCATTCTATATCCCTGTGGGGGCTTCCCTCAGCACTCCTGCAAAGTGATCTGTGGGGTTACCCCTCCTGTCTGGGAGAGCATCTCTCCCTTCATGCCCATCAGATATATGCATTGGTTAACCAAAACAGGACTAAACCTCAGGTAACTAATGACATTAGTGCACCACCAAGCCTTGGGTTACTGATAAAGTTAGTGCAGAAGTCTGGGAATTTGTTTTAAGATCTCTTTTTCTTCAGGCCAGCAGACAACCATTCAGACAGACCAAAGATTTCAGTCTAAGACCTTTACTTCATTACTATATTTAACAAAAAAGTATTTAAAATTCTCACATCCAACAGCCTAAAAACAATAAAGACCAGCTCACACTCAGGCAGCAAAGTCTGGCTCTGGGGTTTGCATGTGACCTGAGAGTCTCTTGCCTTATTCCAGGGATTTTCTTATTAAAAGGAATTCATCAGCACAAAAGGAATTGCTAACAACTTTCAGATCAAAGTTCCCTCTTGTATTCAATGCAAAGGGGGAAAAACAGTCACACAAAATAAAATGTGCTAATATACCATAATCTACTCATATATTACAAGACTTGCTTATTGCTCTGTTGATTGATTCACTTTTAGTATGCAAGATGCTGAGCATCATGTGCCTTCCAACTGCTTGAGCACAATTATTGTATTGATTTGATGTGACAGGAGCTCTGTGTTTAAGGTGGTTTATGTTTTTTAATTTGCAATTAAATAAAAGGATGTCTACTCCCCAAGATGGCTGACAGTTGTTTATACCCTGCAGTAGTTGATGAAGCAAACTTTTATTTGGCTTCATAAAACATACTTGTTCTGTCACCCCGAAGCACATTAGCTTGAGTTCTCAGAGTGGTTTCTTGCCTAGCAAAAGATAAAACTGAACTCCAATCTGTTTTAAAATAGGCCAGGTAACAACATCAGTGTTGCAATGGGACTATAATGAAGTAAGTGAGCTAGCAATATTGTACAATTGATAAAAGTAATAGTGATAATATATTTCTATAGCACACTTCATTCTGAAGGATCTTGAAGTGCTTCGGGTATTCATGTCTTCCTTTGCTCTCTCCTTCCCTCACCCATTTTCATTGTATATATACATTAATAAATATACTTTATATATACACATCTATTTTCTTTAAACCCTCCTCTTCTTCCGCTCCTTATATCTTCTCAGCTTTGCAGCACGGAGGAATCTTGACAGCTACTTAAAATCAGGTACCACACAACAGTCACCAAGCTACAGGTGAGTGCTCCATTGCCCATGACACCAAGGGAATAACCCTCCTAAGGAAGATCCCTAGTGTCTCACACAGAAGCAGGTACCTCTTTACACTCATGCTGCTTGACTACTTCACAAATCTGAGCTGCTGCCCAAAAAAATGGACAGAGAACATTTCCTGTCTGGAAATGTGCACTGTTGCTCTATAGCTTTCAGTCAGGGAAGGAGCCATGAAGGTGAGTTGGGCAGATCTGTGGGTCTGTCACAGACCATGAGTGACAATGGCAGAAGACTGATCTTCCTCCCACGTATACCATAACCTCATCTCAGGGTCCCTCTATTAAACACAGAAAATTTCCCCTATCAGGACTGCCAATAAAATAGGAAAACCATCACCGAGTGCTCCCTTGAAAGTTTGATTCATTATCTCTTGAAGTTAATAGAATATTTTCTATCATCTTCAGTGTCTTTGAATCGATCCCAGTTCAGTACAAAGGCAATGGATATTTGCCACCACCAGTCCCTGCTGCTTTAATGCCTGCCAAGCTAAAGAGTTAAAAGTTAGCAGGAGGACATTTAAAGCCAATGCCTGTTTCAAGTAGAGATAAAGCTTGGTCTTGCTGACCTACATTCAGCTGGCCTGCACCCAGAGCTATAACCTCCAAGTGATGCGATTGCCATCTCTCCATTACCTTCTCCATTCCAGAGATTCTTCCTTGCATGCATGTGGCATGCAGAAACACAAAACACCGGGAGGGTCAAATGTTTCCAAATGTTGTATAACATATTTCTCCAGCCTCAAGTGTCCCTCCAAAGATTCTACACATTCTGGGCTATCCATTTATCATCCTAAATTGAGTTCTCGTGTTTATCGTGCCACATGAAACGTGTGTTGATTATCAGATGATGTACTATAGCATACATACATCAGAATTACTCTCTCACCTTATGCTTGTTCAGACAGAAACAGAACAAAAATAATCTATAAATATCAGGTCAGGCCCTGAAAATTGATTTGTTTTGACTGCAGCAGTGCCACTTTTACATGAATATTCCAGTAAGCAATTATAACAGGAATGTAGTAGAGACTAATAGTATCGAATACTCCCCTCAAGGAGACTATTAAAATAGTCATCATGTCATCATTGCCATTATTCAGTCCAGAGACCTGACTTAAAGAGTTGGATCCATCCAGCATAGGAACAGGTATGTGCCACATGATCTTGACACCTATCTCTAACAACCAAAGTGATAAATTATGCACATCAAGTACACCCAACACTGTTGATGGCCAACCATTTACAAGCAGCCCGCATGCTAAAATGTGCATTCTGTTCTTTGATCAGCTTTTTAGGGCAGAGAAGACAATTAGGTCATACAGCTACTAAACAGGAGAGGCCACTATATTTTATTTTATCAGCTTTAAATAAAAAAAGACATAGGCTACCATCCTGGTGCAATGTATTGTTGAGAGATTGGTGCACAGACCCAAAAGAAGTTTTAATAACAGCTGAAGGCACATGAAGTCTAAGTCTGTGACATACAGACACATTTCTGGCAAGTTCTGACATGAGTGAAAGTCTGATTAACACCAGACTGGCTCCACAAAGGGATGGAAGTGGAGAAAATGCTCTGGACACTTATTCAGCAACAGAAATTCTGATTAAAGGAGAATTCTGTAATACATTCATTATCATGTCATTTCTGAACCTCTAGTTTAATCCCAAGTCTTCTAATTTTGGGGGGGAATTTTGGGAGCACAAAAAGAATAAATATAGTGCCACAAATATAGATCACCATCACTGCAAAGTAAAAAAATAAAAAGCTGTTTTTCTTCCACCATATATGAAGCCTTTATTCCAAAATCTTTGACTCCAAACATAGTAATAACCTCTTATTTTAACTGCAAGTGATACTTTTAAATTACTGATTTTAAGCTATCCACTTTCCAATTCTTTCATGTTGCTTATAGTTTAAAGCACATTTAAAGAGACACTTTAAGGATTTTGTATAATTAAAAAAAAAACACATTTTCAAAAAAGCCCAGTGTGTGAAAGAATGTATATTTACTAGTCCTTTCTTAGCAGGAAACAGGTTATCAGAATATAATAATTTACACATTTGTCAAATTCCTTGAAGACAAAAAAAAAAACCTAAAATTAATGGATAACTATAGGAGAGCTAGAAGAAATGTTTAGAAAACAAGCAAGCCTACATGTACCAAATGAAATGCACTCATCTACTTACACTGCCTTCCCCTGGCTTCAGGGCAACTGCTGCCCTACACCAGCTGCAGATGTGGCCACATCTGCCAACTGAAACAGCCCAGCTGAAATCTCAAGTATCATATGGACCTCCAACAACCACATTTTCAACCCAAAATTTTTGAGCTGACAGACAGCTTTATTTCATGTTAAGCAGGTGTCTGAGAGAGTTGTGTTGCTCTTGGATTAATAATGACATGGTCTGTCTAGTGTGAAGAAGTGACCTGGCTGAATCAGCCCCAGTTCTCTTAGCTCAGGTAAACTTTGTGGCAAGCCTTGCACAGACAAGGAAAGCTCAACAAGAGAGGCTTTGTGGTTTAAGAAACAGCAAATTTCCACCTTGCTTACTTAAGGCTGGGCATTTTCCTTCAGTATAAATGCATGGGGCAGCCTCAGGCCATTCCTGAAATACAGGTACAAGACCTGGCTCCAAATCTTCCAGCTGACCTCTGGCAAACCACTCCTGGGCACTGTTTCCCATATAGCTGCTGACAGAAACTACATAAATACTGCAGTGTGAGGTCCTGGCCTCTGTTCACTTCCTTACCAGACAGGAAGGTTTGGTAAATATTTTGTAAATTTTTAATGGCATCCTCTATTCTTCAGGTCAAAGCTGTTTTCTATTCAGTCATAACATGCATACGTTTGAGGTGAGCACAGAAGGGCAGACCAGGATGACCTCCAGAGGTCCAGCCTTCCTTACACACTTCACTGGGGCTGTTGCAGAGGGGAGGAGAGGAGAGGGGCATGTAACACCATGAACCTCAACAACATGTGGGTATTTATCAAACTGACTGCCTTCATACAGATGCCAGACTACAATAGCTGGAGCTTACAGCAAACTTGGGTTTTGAGCTGACCATCCTGAAATGAACAGCTATCATTGATGGTATTTTATACCACTTAATTTTCCTTCCTCTTCATTTATGTTTCCTGCTCCCACCCAGAAAGATGACATGAGTGCTCCACTTCAGTCCAAACTGCACTGGCTGAAGCATGGGCAGTAGTAGCACTGGCAGCAGATGCAGCAATGAGGTCTTGTTATTTTCTTTCATTTTCGTGGTCTTTGAGCTGTGAAGCAGCTTTTCATCAGATAAAAAGAAAGAGCAAATGACCCCACCTAATAATACAGATCCCTGCTCAGTATTGCCCTGCAAGCAGTAGCACGGGCAGAACGTGGAGCAGGAAGCTTCTCCTTGTCACCTCCAATGCCACTGAGTTTCCTTTCCCAGGAACTCAGGTCATATATAAATCACTGCTTCTGTGCATGTGCAGATTTCTTCCACACCTCAAAAATACAATCCTCATCACACGACACAGGTCTATACTTAGGAGGAACAAGAGAAAGAACTGCAGAGGAGATAAAGCAGGACCAGCTTTCAGCCAGCCTGGACTCTGTTTTCAGCAGTGTTCATCTGTATTTATTTACCAAAGGCAACAAGTACATACATGGTCATTATTATAAATGGCTTTGTGACACGACCAGATTCAGATTGCCCTCTTCTAGGAGCAAGAGATTCGGAAAGCACCTTAAACATCATCATCTTTCCCCACAAGAGTTCAAGACTACAGTGAGGGCTTATGTAAACACATCTCTTCGCACACCACGCATCCCAGAAGTGCCAACCAGGATCCCATCAGCCTCCTGTTCTCCACACGTTACTCAGTTTCAGTGCTGAAAGCAGGGCCCAAGACTGTGAGCCTGCTGGGAACAAAGCCACCCTGATATTTTTGTGGTTTGCGACTCAAGCCAGCAGACTTCAATTCAGCATCAGTGCAATGTTGTAATTGCACTGTGAGACGTAAGACCACAAACAACAGGCACAGGAAAAGCCTTTTCAATCCTGCAGGCAAATTTCCAGAACTACAAAGCTGTTCTTATTCCACACAGGAGAAAAAACAAACCCTGCTGAAGACTTTGATGCCACAAGAACCTAAGTCCATATCTGATTCAGTGACCTGTATCTCAAGGCTTGCCTGTGCTGTGCACTGCTGCTGATTTCAGAAGCAACATATCCACATCAGCATGATTCCCAAACTAATGATTGCTTTTTAAAAGAGGATTATTCCTGGCCAAAGCACGCATATGGAGCTGGGAAGCACAGTGGTGTTGCACAGTGCTGTGCTGGATGTACAAGCACACTGGGTGCTAGTCTACTTCTGCTTCATTCATCACGGTGTACTAACCACAATACATTCCCCAAGACCTAGTCTGTGAGTTTGACCAGGCTGCAGCTCTCCCTCCTGCTATCTCTCTGCCTCTCTCAGATCTTGAACTCAGCACAGTTCCTAACAAACCAGCTGTGAATACTACTCTGGCCATGGCTGTGAGTATTTCAATGTCTTTGCACAAGATAACCTGCGTTCTTACCCTTCAGTTTTTGTTGCATCTTATATCACTAAAAGTAGTCACCCAAGGCTGTGCAAAGAGAGAAGCTCCATTGCAACAAATGGCTAACAAAGTGATGAGAGAAGCATTTCCCTTCTTCTTCAGCAGAGCTTATTACACACACTCCTTCAGGTTATGACCACACGCACCTCTATCAGGAATTATTTTAAAGATTTAGCTCCCGGGAGGGTCAATCAGGCCCTTTACAGGCAGTCAGGGATAGCCAGTGAAGCCTTTGTGTTTGTGAGTGGCAGGACCATGCAACTCCCTCCTGGGGTTGGTGACCATCCTGTGCCAATTGCTTCAGTGACAGCAGCCTCTTGCTTTGAGCTCTGTGCCACCCTCAGTTCCCCAAACACAGGTAGGTCAAGCAGCGTATGACATTCTCTGAGCAATACACCCCAGGCAGCTGCTGGAACACAGGTAGGTTTTCCTGCTGGTCTAAGGCATCACTTGGAAAGAGGTTGGCCATCTCCAGGGGAGACACCAGTCAGGCACTTGAGACCAGCAGTGGGGACCTTTGTTGCAAGGCTACACTTCAGGCTCTTTGGAATGAAGCAGGACTGATAGGCACTGGCATGGGAGGCTGCCAAGGAGTCTCTGGTGATCCTACTGACCCTCTTCACAGAGCTTGTTTGAGCCAACTCAGTGTCATCCCAGCTGTATGACCCTCCAGCTGCTGTCACCCTGGAAATGCTCATATAGGCAACACAGATTCAGCTTTTTACTTTCCCAAAACTTAGTTATCCACTACTTGGATCTTTACAGTTGCCCGTGACACTTAAAGAAAGAAGGTAAAACTATCCACATGAAGTATACAGCATCTCCTCACCCTCTGATTTCAGTACAAGGGTTGCATAACATCTCTGCCTAGGACAGACCTGAAAGTCACCAGAGAGTAATCAAATGAAGATGCTCGAGTGAAAATTCAGGATGAAGAAGAGAAATAAAGAAATGAGAGACTGTTTTTCTGGGTGTGCCATGCACTGAGAGTGCATCTCCAAACAAACACACATACCCAGCAGCATGTGAACAGATTGCAGCCGGATATTTGTGGCCATTCATTTGGGAGCAGAAGCTTCTAATTTGGAAGAGATCACAAAAGCTGGGAAACAATTTAACCTAGAAGGGAGACGTGCAAAAACACAGACCTGCTCCCACTGGAGTCACTAGGTGTTTTGTCTTTGATTTTAAAGAAAGCAGGCTCAGACTGTAAAGTGGGAACCTGGCAATTAAGAAAGAAAATTAACTCTGGTGAATCCTGACCTAATGCTCCTTTTCTCCCCTCTTCTTAGAATGGGGGAAGAAATTTTTATTAAGCTCAAAGGCACATAAATTTGAAGTGATAAGAAGAAAGCTGTTAATTTTTTCAGTGCAGTGTAGACACCCTGTGGAATTAGCTATTGCAGCAGGTCAAGTCAAATAGTTTGTAACGATTCAAGCCAACTCAGATAGTCTTCTGAGGACAGACAACCAAGGGTAAGAAGACAACACCCAGCTAAAGGAGACAGGGAGAAAATCAAAATACCTCCTTCAGACTCAGCTTGTTGGCAATCTTGCCTGCAGAGAAAATGAAGGAATGGTCACTAATGCAACAGCATAGGAGGAACAGCCTCAGAGAAGGATGATGCATCTATTACACAGTGCTATTAAATCTGACACACTGCAACTGTTCTCCTTTCCCCGTTGGGATGCCAAAATAACTCTGCATCAGCTCCTGCTCTTAGCCTCATGGGTTGACAGAGCTCTTCAAGGAGATCAAAATCTCATCCATAGGAAATATTTTCAGACAAAGAAAAAAAAAACAAATCAAGTTACATTTAGAAGGATCAAATCACTCATTTCTACACATCGCATAAGGCTGCCCCTATATTAGCATTTTACTTCAGAGCAGGAGTGGGATTTTGAAGTGAATCTCCCAGTCATCAATTTACAATGTGCTGGCTCTGTTTGCAAAGCTGTTTTGATGCTCATAAGCTAGATTCCTTTTGGAGAAAATTAAAGCAGAAGCTTCTCTCCAAGGGTGCAGCAGATGTGCTCCAAACCTCACGGCAGACATAAAACGTAACAACCAGGTCCTTGGTCATTACCAAGGAATCACACATGTGATGGAGGTGTTTGGAGCAGACCAGGTCTAGTCAGAAATAAAACTCTCAGGCTTCATGTAGCATAGCAGAAGAGCCTCAGCACCAGCAGCTTCAAACCACCCTTCCACTCCAACGGCACTGATTTGTTTGCTGATCTGGATATGCCTACGTAAGCTGTAGGTTTAGATGGGTTTTCCCCATCTTTCAAAGAAAGAGAAATTTAAATACAAAGAAGGATTTCTGGCATCCCAAGATAAAAAAAAGGTAAATAGGGTCATTTTCTACATGGGTAGGAAATGTCTGTCTATCTATCTCCATCAAGGAGTGATGGAGCTCACACCACAGGCATTTTCTGCTTATTAAAGCCATGAAAGAAGACTCCAGTCCTTTGTGCTCCTTTTTGAAAGAAACCTCTATACTTAGAGAGTTAAGCCATGAAAACCACAGACTTGCTACCAAATAACAGAAGATTCATGACACATTCTGTAGCTCCAGATACAAATTTAAAACACTTCATTTCAGCATTGCATGCAGGAGAAAGATTCTAACCCTGAACTTCTTTGTCTTTTGAATAGAAAAGCCCGAGTCCATGCACAAGATAAATTTATTTATTGACTGAAATATTTCCTGTGTCAGCTTAGTATATTTAGGCCTTCATTCTTGTATTCTTTTGGGTTATTTCAAAACTTTAAAAAAAGATTAACGTTAGAAGTGAAAAGATTTTTTTTAAGATCCAACAGCCAACTAAGTGTTAATCTTATATGTTTTTTTAGACTCAGGTCAAATCCATCACCTTTAATCCTTGGGGATCGTCGTCTTATGATTTCTTCAGTCAGCTTTCAAATCTTTTTCCTTAACAGAATTTAAACATTCCTTCAGTGTAGCTAAAGAACTATTTTTTTTTTTGTATCAGAAGTTGCCAGCAAGGAGGAACCCTATTGCTTCTGCTTCAGTTATTTGCTGGAAATACAGGATGTCTCAGCAAGAATGGATGCAGCTTGGGAACAGTGTTTGTAGGCAGGATGGAACTTTAATGGTTTCAGTAAGACAAACCAATTGAAAAAGTGCCCAGTGGTTAGTGCACATGCTGAAATGGTACTTTCTTCAAATTATTTGTGAATTAACATTGAAAAAACAGATCTCTCCTCGTTTGTTTGGTTTTCCTACCCAACTGTAACAACTGAAAAGCAAGCCACATTTTGAAAGCAAGCCTTTCACCCTCCTCTACTCAAGGAAAAAAACCTGCTGCTATCACTTCATCCTGTGAGCTTGAGGTCAATCCATGGCCTGTACAGCAAACCCAGAGCAAAATGACGGAGGTGGTTTTCCAGCATCAGAACTAACCCAAGCACTAAACTCCACTCTCTCCAAAGCTTCCCGAGCAAAGCAGGATGGAGCTAAGTCCCATCTAGATCTGGACCAGAAACCTGGGGAAAGGTTCATTTTCAGAACTCCAAGGTGTTCAAAACTGAGGTTCTGAACTTTGACTCTTCTCTAATCAGAAACAGTTTGTGCACTCTTCACACATGAAGGGAATATTGCTCAGCTTGACCTCCCTCCAGCTTTATGACTGGAAGAAGCATGATACACAGGAAGCAAAATTTCCAGACTGAAACACTGTCAGAAAACTCCCCCACTGAGTGTGAAGAGAGACAAAATTAGATTTCAAGCAATTTAAAGTTTTGGGAAAAGAATAGACTGTGGCCTAGCATATCAGTGCAGCATTATCCCCAGACTCATTCTGGCAGCTAGATCAGGCTGCTTTCATTAGTACCATATAAAAATCTGAAAATGGTCTCCAAGGAAAAAAAGAGGTCAATGGAGAAGAACCACTGTGTGTCTGTGAGATGACTTGCTTCTGCACTGACTGGTCTATAAGGTCATCAATGAATGATGGATGGGTGCCACAATTCCTTTCTTACTCTTAAGGCATCCTTTCTTGAGACACCAATGATACAACAACGTGGGGGCATGAACTTGTCATAGCCCTGCCCATCCTACAGACAGTGCACCACTGGCCATGGCTTTCCAATGCCCTCCCTTCCATTCTGGGTTGGCACCCGTTTCTCTTTCCTTTTTGGGATGATACTGAATCCCACCAAACCAGGGTCCTTTCAGCAGGTTGAACCCTTCAGGAATGATCAGGGAAACCAGGGTCCTTTTCTCAGGGCTGATCTCCCTCTCCATTATTTCCATGAGGTCTGCAGCATGCCTGTGCATATTGTACACAGTATCCAAGTGCATTTTAAACAGCCTGGAAGTGGGTCACTTCTGCAGAGCTCTGAAACCCTTCTCTACCTGTGCTGCCAGAGGAAGCCACTGTTGCAACATATCATGTCTGCATTGAGTCACCACTCTGGTTTTCTCTGAGAGATTAAGCAGTGATTTATTTCTCCTCTTCAAGTTTGGGTTTTTTTTATGCTGCCACCAAGCCTGGATTTCAAAACTTGAGCTTGATTGGGCTTTAATGGAATTTCTACACAGCATGGCCATTGAACACCTCCTGTGTGCTTCTGGAGTGACTTTGCTGCACAAGGATATAAAGTGCTTCAATGGTAGATGGTGCTGTTACCCGCTTAGCTACCAAGGTCTGCTTCTAAACCACGTCACAAAATTCATCTAGCATTGCTCTCCCCGATAGCACAGTTTGCAGGAGCCAGTATCCATCTTTTCAGCTCAGGTTAATCAGCACTGGAAAATGTTGTGTCTTAGACAGGATATTTATTCATTTGTTACAGGGCTCTAGCAGGGACTAGCTCATGCTGTCAGGCTGCCTACCAAGAGCACCTGATTTGGTCTGGAAGGAAATGGAAAAGAAAAAAAAACCCAGTCCTTGGTGAATCTCCATCCAAGGGGGAGCTTTGCAGCCTTTTCTCCAGAGAAAAGGGAAGCAAACAAACAAAAAACCCTGCAGCAAAACTCAGCTGGGGCAGTGATACAAGAGTGAGAAAAAGGCAGGAATTTACATAGAGTCCTGGATATTTTGCCTGATAAGTTCAGCTCAGTCTGACCGTTATTAACCAATTTGGCATGGGAGAATAACAGGGCTGGTGAAGAGGAGGCTGGGACTGAGGACTGTCACCCAATGACACGAGGCACCCACCGGACTTCCATCACCAGGTCTGGTGACTGAAGCAGCATCAGTAGCAGATGGGGGGTCAGAGCTGGTGGAGCATGTAGTGCTGTGCTGACCCAGGACTGGCACAACCTCCAGGGCAGGACAGGGCAGCAAGGGATGCTTTCCACATTCCCTCTGGGAACCATCAAGCAGAGCCCCCAGACTACAACCTACCCTTTGCAGACACCCTGTACCTGACAGCAAAACAGAGAGGGTCTGGCAGCTTACAGTTCTCTCTCTAAAAGAGGAATCTAAAGAGCCCCTATGAATATTTTTATTATCTCAGGTCTTCCAGAGCTGTGAAGAAATTGAAATTTCCTCTTTCGTGTTTGCCCATTGCTTCTTCAATAGATACAAGCTTCACCAAGCACCCACACTAAATCTGCCAACACTTATTTTCCACCATCTGCATAGTAATTGCACTAGGAGCTGAGTTTAATATCCTTAAATTCCCATTTTGACACGCTGAAGAGCTCCTGGCGCACAAGGTGCAAGGGGTTATTTAGTCTCAGATTACTGACCCAGAATGAAGAAATCAAAGTAATGGCTTTCCTCTCCCCTCACCTCAGCAGCTCTGTCAATTAAATATTGCCTATCCCCTCAGCAGAGACAGCTCTACTCTCACCATGTCCATCCATCCTATTCTTCCTTAGAAGGTCTCCTTCCTGCTTGGTCCTTCTATGTTTCTTGTGTGATGATCTGTAGCATATGTTTTCCTTTTTCCATTCACTTTGCCACAAATCATGTTTCCCTGACATATTCCTATGTCTTTTGTTGACTGCATGTCCCGGGAGGAAGGATAAGGCCATTAGCAATGCAGGAAAGACTTTACCATCCTATTCCAGAGTATACAGGGAAGACATGAGGTGGTTAACAACTCTAGGAATAAATAGATCAATGCATTTATTCACAGTATATGACAAAGGAAAGAAAGGAGCAAGCCAAGTCAGAGACCAGGTCATAGGGGAAGGAATAAGCCAGATCATTAGCCCAATCCAAATCATAGTAATTGCCAAAAACCAGCATCATTACATACTATAATCCTTTCTGTCCTGGTTATGATGGTGTTCCACCAGTGCTGGGAACTCTACTTGTAGCAGACTGTAAGGGAACCCCTTCCAATAACTGAAGCCCCACATGACACACCACTACATAAGGAAACTGCACACTCACTGCAAGCAGAGCCAGCCTTTATACTGTTAACTTCAGAGGCAGGACACCTGATGGTAATTGTAAAGGCAGTGCACTTGGTGGTAATTTCTTAATTGGTTTTTAACCTAGGGCAGCTTGACCTTGAGAGAAAACTAAGAGGAAGGTCTTTCCTGCCTGGTTGTGGACATCATCCATATATCAACCCTGATTGAGGGCTGGGGGTTTAGATCCCAGCACTTCACCGTGTGGGTGGGCAGGCTCTCCCTGCTTCTCCATGGCAAACTGTCAGAGAGCAGCTGATCTGTGAGATGAGCTTCTCAGCTGACCCTCTTCCTCTAAGGAGCCCCAAGGCCAGGTCTCCCCATGCCCCCAGTAATCTGAATGGAACTGTCGTTTTTGTAGCTTGGATCTATGTTGATCTGTAATATAAAGGGGACTTTTTTTCTTGCAGGATCTTTCCTTCTGCTTCCACCCAAGAAAAGCACCCTCAGAGATGGTGCATAGGCTGATTTACTGGTGAAGGGGTGGGAAGGCCATGGTGTGGATCCTTTACTGATGAAGATCTCATTCCTTCATTTCTGTGAACTGCCTATCTATAAAAAATAAAGATGTTACCTAGCCTTATGTCATTTAGGACTAAATTCAAAACTCAGGTCTTTGCCTTGGCATTCTTAAAACACACCACCACCACCCACACAGCCCCTCAGGCACACCTCTGTTCCACATGAAGCTCCCTCACATCTCCCTTTCTGTAACTTGTGATAGTTTTGGATTAGGTGCCCTGATCCAAGCTTATCCTGCCATGCCCACTCATTCAACTCAGAAATGCAAAAGCTTCAACAACACAAAAAAAAACCTACCACACAAAGGTATTTCGAGACAAATTCTTAGTGTATGAGGCAATTAAAAGTGGTAAAATCAGGTATGAGTAATACCTGATTTAAATTTTACATAAATATGGTAAAATCTTAGTGTATGAGGCTGGTGGTAAAATCAGGTAAGTCATTTGGCCCCACCACCTCAGTGCAACTCAAAATTTTGTTGACCTGTGCTGGGTGGGTCTGTTTTGGAGAACACTTTGTGATCCAGCACTCCACCATGTCCCAAGTTTTCTCTGGCTACTCTGGCATGGCTGGGTGCCAGTGAAACATGGCCAGCTCACCCATGTCCATGCAGTGCACTTCTCCAAGGCATCACCTTGCTGAGAGTGGAGCAGAGCTGCCTCTTTTCACTGCTTCGAAGCTCATCTTTAGAGACAGGTGAGGCTGCCTCAACATGAGTCTGTGAGCAAGCATGTGGATACTATAAAAATACCTGTGGGAATACATCCCAGCTAGGATTTGGCTCTGTTTGTCTTCGGCTGAAAACCAAGCCTGGTAATAAATTTATTCTTCAGCCTTCCCTGGTGGAAATGGTGCAGCTCAGACACAACAGAGAAAAACACTCCTTTGTGTTGGCTCTTCCTTGTATGTGCACTTAGCACGGTTCAAATGGGGGATGATATCCACAAAAGGCTCCCATTGTGTTGGGTGAGGGAGAAGCTCCATCAGTAGGAGGATGTTGTCATGCCTGATGTACTCTAGCAACTGGTGGGGGCTCAGCAGACCTTCCACCAGCTCGCTCTGTGTGGGTGTCATGCAGATCTCCCTCAGGAAGCTGCTCAGGGAAGGAAACTGCTCCGTGAAATAGAGATCTGCAGCACAGGCACAATTAGAGAGGAGAAATTTGGCCTCAGACTGGAGAATAGATGGAAAGCTGCCCTGCTCCTCTGAGCAGGGGTCAACACAAGCCTTTTCAAAATGTGGCTTTTCTCCTAAAGTGAGAACATTTTCTTTTCTAAGCATGGTGAATTCATCTTCACTGCAGACATCAAACCTCACAGCACTGAGAACAAAAGAGACTGTACTCTACTGCACAGTTGCTTTTTATGACTTTATTTTTATTAGTATGCAATGCCACAAAAGCATTTAGTTAAAATAAAACAGTAGTTAGCATTAAAATAAGCCATAAAACACACTACGGGGCTCGTATTTTGTTTAAGATTTACTAAACATATGGGAAAGACAAAAGATTTGGAGGATTTTCCATTAATACAAAATATTATTTGCTCTTCGTCAAGGGAGAACTCTGAGTGGTTTAGAACAGATCATTACCCATCAAAAGCATGAAAACCCTCTAGATTTGTCTGAAAGTTTAATAGCCAGTGAAATGTTTTAAAAAAGTAGCAAGCCTTCCATTTTACAAATTCTGTAGTAACTTTGAATGTCAGGAATTACAAAAACACAATGCCTACCAATGAAGATTCAGCTCTGGGCTGGAGAACCCATTGCCAAAACCAACGAGGAGCAGACACCAAATCTGACGTGGAACAGAAACTGAAGCAGGTTTCTCAAGTGCCTGAGCTGACACACATGCATAAGTATAGAAACAGGGTGAAGAAATAAATGGTTTAAAGTTATTTTAGTTCCCTTAATACTGAAACCAGCAATTCATTTAAGCTACATGTTTTCTGTCAGCCCATCAAGTTATTCAGTTCCGAGTGGCTATGAATAGTAGATGTGGAGAAATGTTATAATTTTGGGATAAGAGGAGATCTCACTACTGTTAAGTTTAGCCCAGTGAAAATTCATTGCAATTCCCAATCTGCCTGAATCAGAATTAAATTCTGAGCTCACATAGACCCTGGGAGCCCACTTTTAAGATGCAATCTTTAGAAGCCCCCTCTACTTTTGTGCATAATGTAAGATCTGCCAGACATTTACAGGAAAGCACGTCCAGAGGCACAGACGAACGTTGAGGCTCTCATCTTCCTGAGCACACCTCTGCCCTCTCCCATCAAGTTATGCAGATACTTGGGTGCATGCAGAACCCTGTGGCAGAAACAAATGCTGCTCCTGCCTTGGCACAAATTGGAAATGAAGTGCACCCAGCTACAACCTCTGCTGCTGCAGCTCGAAAGCCAGAGGAACATATGATTCAGAGGTTTCCTCTTCCCTTCATCTCGTATGACTGCTGCATAGTGTGTAGTGCTTTAACATCAGGACCAAATTTTTTATTATGCAAACTTATTGTGACTATCAAGTTCTCAGCGAGCACTAACAAGCTCTGAAAGATACTATTAAACATGTCACTTTAACTTCAAATTGAAGCCCATGTGTTTTTAATTAATAAGTAGATGTGTATGGATGTAGCAGGCGCTGCCATTAACTATCTTACCAGGTTAAGGAGTGGCAAGAGTTCTTCCCCAGCACTGGCTGAGAGCATATTCTCCTTTTATAAACTTGGAAACCAGGGTACAGTCATGTGCACAGCAAAAGCCAGACTGTGGCTCCAGAGGAGAGGGCACATTTAATTAGACCTTTCATTTCATCTGCTCCTCTGATCTCCACCTCCTCACTCCCATGATTTTGCCCTTTTCTTCTCTTGTTCCCATCCGCAGCTGGAATGAAAGGATATATGTGGGAGGGGTGGTGTGGGCAGGATTTCAAGGGGACAGTGAGATGCTTCAGCTGGCTGATACATAGGAACAAAGAAGCCACTGGAAGGCTCCAAAGGGCTGCAGACCATGGGCAGAAGTTGGAAGGCAACTGGGGGAGAAGCATCCTTTCATTCTGAGTCAGTTCACCTCACCTACTACGTGTGTGAGCAGGTCTTTCTGAGGTGGAGGAGAATATTTACAGGAGGCAAAGATCTGGTTTCTTAGCTTTACACCCTCTGCAAAAACACCTTCCTTCCCGTGGTAAATTGTTCCAGCTGGAGTTGGCTGTGACACAGAGGCTTGTCATCCCCTGACCCTGTTGAAAAGGAAGGGGATGTTTAAGACCCTTTTTCATGGAAAACCTGAACCCCTTAAAAGCCTCCTAGCTTGGGTCAAAAATTGCCAAGGGCACTACACCCAGCACCTGGACTTCCTGTGGTCTTTGAAGACCAGGGAGGGGGTCTGCAGAGAAGCAAAGGGATGGTTATCTTTAATAACAAGCTGTTGCTGGAAAGGTGAGATAAGCTGATTACAGTGCAGTCTGGGTGTAATTTTAAATAATTGACAGAGCACTCAGAACTCATACCAGCATGCTTTTTCACTGTTCATGCATCAAAAGGAATTAAATGCATTAAATAAATGTATTTGAAGGGTGAAGTATATCAAGCTGGTAAATGGATACAATCTGATATCATGCAAATTCAGATTAAGTAGCAGGAGATGATTTTGCTTGCAGTGCCTCTAGCTAAAAAGAGCAGTGGAAGGAGGCTGCACCTATTCCTTCCTTGCCCTTGCAATTGGGCTTTGTTAGCTATATCTCAAAGCCTGCTGCCTTTCAGACCTAGATCAGCACTCAAAATAAGGGAGGAATTTGGTCTTTGCTCTGATCCCAGTAACCCTTCAACCTTGTCATTCAAGATCACATGTGCTCTTTTTAAATAGGTTCCTCAGTGCCATTTGATACATGTTAGATATAAAACTAGGAAAGAGGGAGATCCCTAGAGCCTTAACTGAAAACAGAAAGCATCATTAGCTCAAACTCACTAAGCTCCCATAGATTACAGACCATTGAATTCAACCCTGGTATTTCTGTTGAGTACAAGAATTTGTGCCTGGCAAACTGTCCAGGCATCTGGTCTGGGAACCAAGGAGATCTTCAGATGAAGAAACAACAACGTCTCCTGTTGGTTTGTTCCAGTGGTTAACTGTCCTCATTAGCAAATCATATGTAGGTTATATTTCTGCCAACTTTACTCTGATATTCCCTTTAATAATTTATATGAAAATGGTTCACATGCTTATGTGCTGTTCTGTGTGTTTGTGTGTGTGTTGTCTCTTCACTTTTTTTTAAGCCATTCTAAGCAAAGAAATGTTATACAAGACACTGTGGTTGAGGGATGAAGCCATCTCCATAATTCTAACACAGAAAGGGAAATCTAACCCAAAGAAGGACCTCAGGAATTCAATTGTCTTAAACACCCATTTTGAAAACACTAGTAAATTCTAAGGATATCTTTTCCCAGGCAGGAGGAGAAGGAGTTTAAGTCAGTTCCTTTTGGTCCCTTTGGTTTAAGCATCCGTAACTTGTGGGTGTCAGCAAAGCCCAAACTGTTCTGCTGAATTTTTATAATATGCCTGGCCACTCCAGCACAGCCATGGTCCAATGCTATAATTTAACATGTCACCAATTTCACCAGCTGGCAAACTCACCAGCGGTGGCTTTGTCTACAGATAATGATCATCTTAATTGGCAACAATTAAATATTCATTTAGGAACTGATGGGAATCAAGTCACAGGGGATTCAGCCTTCTAAAAAACCCTATTTCACCAATAACTGCCTCACCCATGCAAAAAGTTTGTCTCTAAATTAAGGTTCTAATCCTGGTTGCCTCGACAGCTAGAAGAATTTGTGTCTCTCTGTGTCCCTCCCCATCACTGCCTAGGGTTATTTGCAGCATGAGATGGTAAGGAGAATGCCAGTTGTTCTCTCTGTTCAGCAAGACAGGAGAAACACTGATTAGCTTCCAAAGAGGGGAAGAAAAAGACAAATCAAAAAAGGAGGCAAGCAAGAGGACATTTGGGGGGCATGAGGGGACAGTCACTTACATCAAATTTCCTTTATTCCAGCTATAGTAATGAAATTCCCAATACACTGCCACTTCACCTCCAGTTCATCGACTTCTTCTGTGATGGGCAGCTAGTTGCAAAGGATCCCTTTCATGGTGGGAGGAGGGTGAGAAAGAGCTTCTTTGTCTTCAGAAAGAAACAATCTCTGCTTTTGAACTACTTCCTTCAACACTGATAAAAAAGGCCTTTCATTCTCCTTTAAGTGCATCCATTTTAAGCTGAAGTCAGTCAGCTTCTCAAAGTTAACACAACTCCATCAAAACTGAGTTAGCCTTGGAAACTACACATTAACTAGAATTTGATGTTAGATTAAGGAAGCAGAGGAAAAGTATAAAGAGAAAAGTTCTCTGACTCTTTAAATATCTCCTGTAGGAAGCTCTCAGGCACTACCTCATCTTTTCTGCTGCTCAAAGGAGAGGGAAAGACAATAAAATGTAGCTGTTATTTAGGCTTAAACTGGGAGGGATATGCCAGCTCAGATGCTCATCTACAAGAAGTCTGGCTGATTTTGAAAGTTCTTTGTGGGAGCACAGCTAGTGCTGGAAGCTGCTGGAAGAAACTAAAGATACAGGAATTCTGCTTATCCCGCAACTTTGTGGTAAAAGGACGTGTTTTCCTCATGGCACTTTTACCCTCCACCCTGACCAATGGTATCATGGCACAAAAAACATCAGGAAAGGACTAAGGAATTGTTTTGGCTGTTGTTATCTGAGCAGGTGTTGGCTTGTCAGTTCAGCTTGTTAATAAGGTACGTGTATAAGGATGCAAATATGGATGATCTGGGGAGAGGCAGCCCAACTCATAGAAAAAAACCCATCATTTTGAAAGACCAGGTTATTTCTACATAGACCTCTGAACACTAAATAGTTCCTGGATGCTCCCAGCTTGGCCATAAGGGACCTGATTTCTGTCAGATAACATTTTAAAATAATTCAGCTGCAAAGACTTCTGTAAAGTTACTATTAGCGTGAGAGGAAAATGAAGTTCATAATGTCTTTCTGCTATTATATTCTGAAACTGATGTCCTGAAACATCTCATCTCACTCCACTGTACCGCTAGCAAAATTCATCCTGGTCTCTATCTCTTCTTTATTTTATTGCAGGGAGTAAAGAGAGATTACAGACAGAAAAGAGAGACTGATTTGCAGAAACACAAGTAACTGCAATCTAGTGTTGCAGTATCAAATTATGACTATAATAGCATGGGTATTTCAACTCATAAAGCAATTTCTTGATGGTCCTCCAGAGAATCTCTAGGAAAATTAAGCCCCATAGGTTCTCATAGAGGGGCTGGTAATATTGCTGCTGCAAGAGTCCATGTATCTCAGACCTTAGTGACTCTTCCCAGCCCTGCTGCTTGTGAGGTGCTTCTCTAGACAAATATTACACAGGAGCCAAGCCAATTTCCTGTGCTTTAGAAACAATTTACTAAACCTTTATTTAAGAACAGTAAGCACATATTTTTGGTGATAAGGAAATCTCTTCAGTGCCCAGGCTACAATTTTACTGAATATTCCACAATAGGTTATACATGTTTACAAGACTGGAAATAATCCTATAATTAAGGTTGCTACCTAAGTTACCATGTGGTTCTCTTATAAACATGGCAAATTCCTCCACTAGAAAGTGGTTCTCAAATCACAGTCTACAGAAAAATCATGGAATCACTACGAAGTCTAAAGTGCTCTATCTCAGAAATGTTTCCATGTATTTCAGCCCAGAAGTTTCCAAAGGAGCAGTGTGTTGCAGCTTCAGGTGAGGGTGCTGGTCCTATGATGCCCTTGCTAGGAGGGGCCAATCTGATAACTGCTGAAGGCAGTGATCCCTTCTTCAGTCTCCACTCGTGGTGCTTTGTGTGGGAGAAGTGTCCCAACAATTCCCAAATGTCCCAAAAATCGTACACAGTGAGTGGGGGAAAGAAATCTCGTTCTACACAGAGGGGCTCTGGTGCCATCTCTGTTTCATGGCCGATAATTGAAGCAAAAATGTAACTCTTAGAGGTGTGTCTACACTGAGAGCAGGAGGTCCGGGCCCATGGGGAGACTCCCTATGGCAAACAGGTATTGCCTTTCCATCCTCCCGACTCCCGAGGCTCCCAGGAGGATGCTCTTGGCCAGGTCGCCGCCCGTGGCTGTCGATCCAGCCGCCTGGCAGGCACATGAGTGATGCGCTAGCGGCGACTGCCATCTCGTGGGCAAGCACACCAGAAGGCTTCCACACAGCCCCGGGGGCACCAGCCGCACAGGGCGGGGGAAATACTCAGCAGTGTGGCTAAATCAGTAAGACACTGCTGCTGCAAGGCAGCCAAAACAGCACCCGACTGCCAAATTCCCTGCCTGCAGAGGCGGGCTCGGTGTATCTCGCTCCTGCCTCCCTGGCCAGACAGAACGCAGGGTTTATAGTAGAGGAGTAAGAACCTACTTTGAGCCCAGGGAAGGTGCTGGGTGTCTTTTAGACAGAGGTACCTCAGTGTCTCAAAACTGGCGTGGACACATCACACCCATTGTTACCAAATCCACATTACTCTTGTCCCCCAAGGTGCAGCCAGTAGCAGGGTCTCGCCATGCAAGGTGCCAACACATCTCAAGACAGTCCTTAATCTGGAGTGTAAGGTCTCCACCCTGCCAAAAAAGTACTCATATTTTAGATTTTTCATACAATTAAATAGAGAAATAAGTCCTAAACCTTTGTGAGATTGGTGCCAAGGAAGACTAGCTTGCTATTATTTTTCTTTTCTACTGGGTGTCACACTTCAGTGGTTTCACTGAGTAAAGGTGAGACAAATCATTTAGTGGCATATTTCAGAAAACCTTTTGCTCCTTTTGTGCTCCCAGCTGCAATTTTCTATGCAGCCTCCCTCTACAGGGTTCAAGGAACTTTACTGTCATTTCCTCATGTAAAGCAGGTCAACATGAATATGAACAGCTAAGTAAAGCACAGCCCAGGAAAGTTGAATGACATTCCAAAAGTCACAAAATGAGTCATTGGAACAACTGACACAAAGGAGCTCACTATCATAATCACGTCATACAATCCCACCTACTCTCCATAACATCCCAAACAAATTCTGCCATCAGGGATATCAGAGCATTGAAACTGATGAGGTTGCACGGATGTAAATGGGGACAAAATCTGGCCAGCTCACATTCTATAGCATTTGTAGATCTCTTTTTATAGACTATTTAGCTGCAATTACCTTTCAGTGCTGAGCCAAATGCACATCTGATAAAAGCCACTCTGGGTAACATCCATAAACATGACAGAAAGGATCAACTTTAACATCTTTTTAATAAATGCATCCAAGACCTCTTTCCAGCAAGACTCATATCAGAGTAGCTGCTCCAGAGGACTTTTTCTTTCTTTGAGGCTCTTCCCCACTTAGGTTTCAATAAGCTGAGATACTCTCTCCTTTGTAAAAGTTTCTTCAAACCTTCAAAAGCTCAGTAAACTGCATCTCTACTGCAGCTCTCCTGCTGTAATCCACCTCCCCAACACACATCCACTCTAAGAAACTCCTTCACGTCCCTGCAACTCCACAGCCTTCATCTCCTCTCCTACTTCCAGTCACTCGTGACCAGCTTGAGCTCTGTAGTGAGCTACTTCAGCCCAGATAGAAATAAGAAACATGGGTCTGGCTTTTAGTAGGGCTAAATTTGGCCTCATATCCTTTAGCCAGCCAGGCTTAGAGCATTTCTGCTTCCCACACAGTTCTGGGGAAATCCTGACCCTCCTGAAGTCAACTCCAAAACTAACATAAACCTCCAACAGAGACTTCTTCCCTGTTTTAAATGTTTTGATGTTATTTGTCAGCACTGGGGGGTCCATTTTCAGGGCTGGACTGGCCAGTCTCATTGCAGTCTACTTTGCTACCCAACAGCACCAGGAGACAAAGGAAAAAGCTTGCAGGTCTGGTCCACTTCCAACTCAAGCCATTTTAATTTCTCCTTCCTCTCATCCTTTTGGAAGGCATCAGTCCCACACCACTATTTCTTCAGGGTGTTTGTTGTTCTCTCTAAAAGGCTGTTGTGCTGACAAGCCCACTATGTTCTTTCTATAGGTGCATTGATGTTTTCTCAGCAGACAGAAGTCCATTGGAGTGATTCTTCTGTACACACCAACTATAAGACAGCTTGCCATTCTGTGTGGGGAAAACAAGACATTGCAAAACAGTGAAAGCATGTGACAAGAGTGTCTTAAAACCCCATCGTTCCTGCAGCTTCTTCTCAGTAGGGAAAGTTAGCCTGGGAACATACAAAATTTAACAGAGAAATAAAATGCTTTCTAATGCATGACTGGAATAAAGAAGCATGACACAGTTAGCTTGGTGCAGCATTCTGATCAGTCAGATGGCAAAGACATCATGCTTCATTTAGTCACAACGCACTCGCTGTGTGACAGCTATGAAAAGACACGTAGAAGGGAGAGGAAGAGAAGGCTGCTCCTGGTCCAAGAGACCTTTCTGGTCACTGCTGCACTCACAAAAGGGGTCCTGAATAGAAACCCAAATGAGCCTGGGGAATATTCATACGATCTTAATGGACCATGACTATTGCCTACCAGCTCCACATAAGCTGGATTAATAAACTGCCTTTCGCTTGCGACACCTCAGCATGAATTTTGCATTAGGCTCAATTCAGCAAAGTTCACAACTGACACGCTTCCCTTTATGACAATCCTTTTCAATTGTTTTTTTTGCACTGGGATGTCATAAAGATGTTTGAGCTTTTTTTCTGGCAGAGAACTGTCTTTTATCTTGAAAAAGAGCTTTTATAACCCACACTCTTGAATTAAGTTGGAAGGCAAAGCCCCTAGTCCGTTTATACTATTAACAAGACAGACCTTTTTCAGTGTCAATGAAAGCAGTGATGTGCTTGCTTCAATACTGGGCTGGGCACAGTGGAAAAAATTCAGTGCAGTGGAGCTGGGGCTGATTAAAACATGAAGAGGACAAGATATGATAAGATTAGCAGAACCTTTTGGGGTTATTAATGCAAGGCGAGTGGATCATGTCCGCCAACTAGAGCTTACGTGGCACTTGCTGCATTTATCAGACCATGAATCTGTTCTTCCTTAACTGATAAGCAGGTGGTGTGGCTGATCTGCATCCAGATTCTAGGAGGAGGGATAAAAACGGATGGATGGATGGATGATATGATTATGAGACGTTTATCTCTTAACAATGCACACTAATTAGATCCCACCTCTCAGCAGCAGTTACTCAGGCCAGGGAAAAGTTGGAAGGATGAAACTCTGTTGGAGCTAGGTGAAAATGAGGTGTGTAGGTTTGGAGGACTATCTGGTGGAGAATTTGACTGCAGACTGACAAAACTACAGAAATCAAAGGTGGCTGAAGGATTTGCACTCCCAACCCGAGGTGCTGGCTCAGAGCTATTATATAGAACCCAGTCCTGGGAAACTTTACAGAATTCAGCTAAACTTAGTTTCTGAAGTTTCATCTGTGAAACAGGGAAAACACCACCATAATACTTTTTTCTCCTATCCTTTGTCTTTTGGACCTCTTGAGACAAGTCTTTCAGAGAAGGAAACATTTCTTACTGTGCAGAGAATCTTCTTCTCCCTTGGGGTATCACACGTACTCAAAAACACCCAGCTGGGCTGCAAAGACAGAGCAGGCTTATGCTTGCAAAGCCCCATTACCCACCTGTCTTCTGTAGCTCCCACCATTTACTCCTGGACTACATCAAAGAGAACTTGGTGCCATGCTGCAGTCCAATGCTCCTTTTCTTCCCCTGAGCATAAGTGGGGGCAGATTTAAGGCTTGCTGTGGGGAAGGGAAACACATTTTACAAACAGTAAGTTAAAGTGACTACACAGATCCTTCCCTTCCTCCATGAAATTCTCAGAGAAGATGGAACTGTGGACCTTGAAATGATCTGAGCACTAGATGACCCTGAGACATCTCAGCTTAAATATATAGAATACAATGTGGAAAGGTTTGCCAGGGCTGAGTCACCATCCCTAGATATATTTAAAAGACATGTAGGTGAGGTGCATAGGGACAAGGCTTAGTGGTAGACTTGGTAGAGTTAGGTTAATGGTTGGACATGATGTTCTTAAAGGTCTTTTCCAACAGAAATGATTCTATGATTCTAAGAGTAGGCATGTTTCATCCATGTGTACTTTGGATGACTGCTCCACTGTGGTTCATAGCTTCAATTTGATAAACACAGATTCTACAGCTTATCCCAGATAAGCCATCAAGACACATATATTACCACAAAATTGGCCTGGAAAACTATTTCTAAGTAATATAAAATGTATTGAAATTATTTTTATTCCTCTGCTGACAAAGCCAGGTGTCTTGGTTCCTGTACTCAAAGCAGCAGGAGCAGCAATATATCTAAAAATGGCTTTAAATCAGCTCTTTGCTTAACCAAGACAGGACTTCAGGGAGCTCTGTACAGATTAGTCTGGCTATGCTCCCTTGAAAACGGTCGAATCTTCCATTTTTCACCAGAGGCAGAGCTCCAGTTTCTGGTTTATCAGGTGGACTGCCTGTAATACCATGATTTTACATGTTCAGACCTGGTTCTCTGTTGTTTGGTTTGAGAGTAGGGAATATTTCAAGGGGAAGAGGAGATTATTTGATCAAAGAACTGGCATTTTTCACAAGGCTCAAAGGAGAGGATAGATGCAGTCAGGAATTATCAGCCATAGAAAGGAAAAGGACACGTGAAGCCAGGAGACCTTCCTAGGCTCTGGTAACTTCACAAAAACATGACCCTGCAAACCCTCATCCCTTCAAATCAGCCATGGACCTTTCTGTTTCAAGTGGCTCCTTCCCCTAGAAACACCATCTTACCTTTGATGTGCTGTTTCCATAGCAACTTTTAATTACTGTAACCCCCTGCCCAGCACAGGTAATATCTACAGCTAGCATTTAACATGAAATAAAAGCAAGGAATGCAAAAGGCCTCACTCCAATCTCAAGTGTGTTTACAACAGTGGAGTGGTGCCTGTGCACTGAGGAGAAGAGATGCTCTGACTTTTAATTACGCAAGACGTACATAGCTGGTAATTAATATGAAGCAAAATCTGGAGACGCCTGAGCTTCCAGTCCTCTGATCAGCAACACATCACCAGCACCTCAGACCAGGCACGTGGGAGGCAGAAGCCCCATGCACCACAGAGCATGCTCTGAACATCTCCACAGCTCCCCGGGTACCCCCGACGTGCAGCGATGAGGACCAGGGCTTGCTCTTCACCTGCCACCACAACCCTTCCCGAGCATCTGCAGGCCAGGGCCTGGATATTTCTGATTAACACCCCACACTCCCTCTCTCTTCTCCTCTGAGAGCCGTTTTAGCAACCCCTGATGGCAAGCATGCAGGCTATAATTACAGCCAGGCATTAGAAACAAACTGTTCTTATCGTTGCTATGAATTGCAGATGTGTGGAGACTTTTCCGCTAATAAATTCTGAGCTGGAAAGGGATCAGGCATGTGATGTTGTGCTTTCTAAAGATAACAAAGCCTTTCTGTTTTTGCTCATTCTGGCAGAGCACCTTCAGAACATAGTGCTTCCAGGGAGTTAAGAACAGGTGAGAAGATACGTAGACATAGACAAGGAGGCATGATGCTCCCTCTGAGCCACCAAACCCCTCTTCTGTTTTCTTTGTTTTCACTGTTTGTCTAATTTAATATGAAAGTATCTAAGAAGTCATCTGGAATAAGAGTCCCCTGAGCTATGGCTGTCAGTATATCATCTTGCATAGCCCCAAGGATCACAGAGATTTTGGGGGTAAACCGCTCTGATTACAAGACAGTATCCGGGTAGATAACACTCCACTAGGTCTTCTCTCCTCGTCCATTTTAATGACCTAACTCCTGCTTTTTTGTTCAAGTAGAACTTCTTCAGGTGGCAGTGGGATTCCTCGACTCTGCAAAGGTCCTTATTTTGGTGGTCTGAACAAGACAGATACAGTCAAAATTCAGCAGGTGGCAAGGACTAGTTTTGACAATAGCCTGCTTCAAGTGGGAAAGTGCATGACCTTCAGATGTCTGTTACAGTCAATATTCCTATGACCTCATGAGTATACATATCCTCTTCTCCCCTGGAGAACCTCCTCAAGGCAGCTCATGGCTGAGTGCCTCACAGCATGGAGGTGAGACCCTCATCCCAAAAGGAGGGATATTTCCTTTCCCAGGAATGTGCAGACACTAGGTAGATCTGCAGGACCTGTGGCTGTTCCTCTCAGGTGTAGAGAAAGATCACAGCAGGAGGCTGAGGGACAGGCTGGAGAGGGAAGGGGTGTTGCAATGAAGAGAGAAACTGTGTTGCCTGCTGCCTCCCACACCTTAGCTTAGAGCAGAGCTGTGGGCACCACCATGCTCTACATCCTGATGTGACACCTATGGCTTTCCCAGAGACTGGAGTAATGGGGGAGAGGGAGAAGGAACAACTCTACCATTTCTTCCTCAATCCTCCTCTTTTCTCCTTCAGTTTTCACTTAGGACATTTAGATTAAGAAGAGAAAGGGGTGGGAGGGGAACCAACAGAGCCCAAAATGAAATGAGAGGCTGTCATTCCAAGAAGGGAGGAGCAGGCAGCTATTCAATCAAGTACCTCTGAAAGAAGATGATGCTTGGGCACTGCTCTGAAGACCATACCTTCCCCAGACACCCCAGCTCATGCCTCTGAAAACTCATTATGAAAGACAGAAAACATCTGTCTCCCCTTGGTGTAGGAACATAGGCTTTCATTCACATCCCTTGGCTTTTCTGGTCTCTTGTGGGAAGATAAGGCAAGCCAGAAGCTGCAAGAGATATCCATTACTGTTCACCTCAAACACAGCAATTGGAGAGACAGGTTTCAGTCTCCCTGGAGCGTGGAAGGGATTTGCTTTAGGTGGCAGGAGTTAGATTTCATCCTGGGTTTTAAAAGGCACGTCTTGTTTACTTGAAAAATTTTGTTATCCCAGATCTTCTCATCTAGTCTCGTTGTTCCAGCATGTCAGTTACCTGATATTTGAGCACTCTCCTTTCCTGAAACTTAATCCTCATATCTGTAAAAAGGAAGAAATTCATCTATTTAGAATTTTACAGTGAACAACTTTTAGATAGAAAGATAGAAAACGGATAGAAAATGGTTTTATGGGGAAAAAAATAAATACATTTAACAATCTTTGTTGGGTTTAAAAAAAAAAAAACTGGAGAAAATTAAACTATAGCAGGAAAATAAATAATGGCATTTGGAGTCAGTAGCTGAAAATGGACTTTCTGGTTGCCACTAAAATATTCAGCATAAGGTAAAGGCAAGGTTTGTATGAATATGGTACTTTATTTTTTTCATGATTTTCAGCAGTGTGGGGAAGACAGAGGAAGAAGAAAAAAGGGAAGTTTCCCATTTGGATGCAACAATATTTGCTCTCCCAGGGCCCTGACAATGGTCTGTTTGTTAATCCCCTTGTGAAAAGCCACTTTGAAAGTGCTTTGAAATTCTCCTATGGGACACAGTAAAATCAACAGCCAAACAACAGACCTCCAGGGGCTCATTTCTTTAGCTGAAACAACACTCTAAATCTGTTACTTTAGCTCTGTGAAACCATCATTATTTACCAGTACATAATATTATTGATTTGGACATGAGAGGATATATAAACTAATGCAGGCAGGCAGGGCTGATAAGTGGCTGGCAGCTCAGTTTAAGTTTACAGTAAGTACTTCTGAAATTAGCCTAATTAACAGTGACACCAGCGAGCATCTGGACCCTGCGGAGGGTTTGGCAGAGATCAGTGTAAAGCCTTACTTCTCAGCACAAGTATTCAAGGAGGTGTCTGTTCTTACTGCTGGGACATCAGGCCTGAAGAAAAATAATTCAAGTAAATCCGTGGAAATGGATCTGTAAATTCAAACACGTTATCGGGTGCGTTGAAAAGCTTAGCAACGAGAGCACAGAGTCTGACTGCCTAGAAAGATGAAATATCACATGGATGTTCTGAATATATGGTACTGTATTACATATAAGGGCCAGGAAGGCAGAGGAATCTCCAGCTTGGAGGACATTTGGAGCTCAGCTGGACAACTCCCCAACCAAGCTGATCTGGCTGGGCTTGTGTCAAGCAGGGTGTCGGACCAGATGACTGTGTGTGATCACCTTCAGCCTAAATTATGTGATTCCAGGATTGTACCATTTCTATGTTCTGGTTCAAATACAGGGTAAATATTGAACAGGATAAACACTTTTTTTAAAAAAAAATAAATCCTTAAAGCTTCAGTCCTTGGAATTGCTTGTTAACAGGGATGTAGTAGCATTTTAAGAGGCAGCATCCTCCAGTCTGCCAACAATTTTATGATTCTTTTTGGTTTTTTTGATGCTTCTTAAATGACAATGACCAGCAGGTTGTTTTCAGCAGGTGCTAATACAGCTATTTGAATGCAGAAGATGGACTTCAAAGGGCAGTATTTGTGGGTGATTATTCAGACGGAAGGGGGGGGGGGAAAGGCTGTCAGGAAAGAAACAGCAGCGTGTGAAAGTATATTTTGCAATGAGGTCTTCAACCTTTGCAAGATTTCTTCCTTGGTTCTGAAGCAGAAATTGAACCACATTTGAGAAGACCCAGGCCTGAAGGGAACAAGCAGGGTATGGACACGATGGTCTGATTAGGAAGGGGATATCCTGTCATGGGTGGTGCTCTTCTCCTCAGCAGAGAGAGATCACAGGAGGCAATAGCTTTTTGCTCCACTATCACATACTGCACACACCATTTTGCCCAGAGGTGGGTATGGATTTTGTGTAAGGCCATGTCCTTGGACTGATTGAACACAAGAACAGAAGAAGTAGGTTTGGGTGCAACAGGGAAAGAAAAAGGGAAAGTGAAGAACACTTTAAATGACTTGGGTTTGAAATCTCATCTAAGGTCAGCTGCTTATCTAAACCCACTGCTATGGCTTCTGGAGACTAAGCTGGCCTATGCCCTTCAGAACAACAATGCTCCACCACCATCCTGGTTTTGCCTGGATTTTAAAATGGTGTTTTGGTACGTGTGGTGATGATTCAGTCCTGCAGGTTCTCTCTTCAGCCATTTCTCTGAGCAGCAGCAACAACAGAAACTGAGCAGACAGGATCCTGAAGTTTTTAAATGCATGTTAGGGTTTCCCACCCTTCTGGTAGAATCTTGTCTTACCTTGGGGTACAGATGCTGTTCAGAAGGGAGTCACCAAGAGAGAGTGAGGAGGAAGACTGGTTGGTTTGATTTTGGACCATTGCCTTTGGCAACGTTCAAAAATGGTTAAAATAGTCACACTGAATTTGGACATGGACATTTTTTGTAGATGCATTTTTATGTAAAGCAAATACAGAAATGGGGAAGCCGAGTTCTTTTGGGAGCACAGTTGGGTGGTTTTTGAAATGTCACCACTAGAGGACTCTACAGCAATAGTTAATTGTCTCTTTTTTCTCCTTTTTTAATATATGCACCCTCTGGTAATCCTTCCTCAGAGAACAAGCAAGCCTGCTCCAGAAGCCCCAGGAGCTAAGCCTTGGCACTATTGAAAATGTGTCTTTACAGGCCAGCTTTTGAAACAAGTTCTCTGACAAGGGCAGATCTGAGTCACTAAGCTTGCCCTGTTTAACATGGAGAATAAATGACCCCATTTTCAAGAACTCCCATGCTATGCTGCTGGGAAGGAGGGTGCTGAGGACCTCCCACGATCACCTTTTTGTTTCCCACGCTTGCCTCTGCCAGAAAGAGAGAGTTTGGGCTCGTGGAGGTAGACAGCCCAGGGAAATAGCCTTCAAGTCCTAGGAACAAGTAGGAAGCCTTGACACAGTTCTGGGGCTGATTCACAGCAAGGGAATCTGTCCTCTCTCTCCTGCTAACATGATGCTGTCAGGACCCTTGCCCAGCCAGAGCCGCTCACTGCTTCCTCTGGAGCCCCTTGGCTCCCTTGGGGACCCCCCCAGCCAAAGAGGGCAGCCAAGAGGTCTGTGGTGCTCCCCGGTCACACTTCCTCTCTCCGATGGAAGGGATGGCAGAGAACTGGCCATTGACAGATAAATTGGGTTCTTGGGAACGCTTTCTGATTATTTTTTTTTTCCCTTTTCCCTCTGGAACTGCTCAGAAGGAAGTCTGGGTCTAAAGCACAGACATTTAAACTCCAGGCAGCCAGCCAAAGTCTGCATCTGCTCCCAGACTGTGAAGACTGGAAAGCTTCATGCTGGGTCAGCAGCAGCCCTGCTGTGAGCCCCATGTGCTCACACATGTGGATGAGCTGGGACCAGCTCTCCAGCTGTCCTTGGAAAGCTGAGACCTCGTGGTGGCTGCCAGTTGCCATGTCCTTGAGCTCCAAGGCTCACAAGTCCAGCTGAGTCAAAGGCTTGTGGTGGCAGCCTGGCCTCATCTAGGACAATCTCACAGCACCAGGGCATCTCTCCTTCAGCTGGGCTGCTAGGACTTCCACTCCTACCAGTGCGTGGGCAATGAACAGAGGAGGATAGCAGCTCTGATACCTTGGTTGTTTCAGCCCTCAGCCCGTGAAGGAATGGTAGGGAATGGTTGCTTGGACAGCCTCTGGAAAGAATGGAGCACACACCAATCTGCCTGCATTGCACAGGAAGATCTGGCTCATGCAGCCCACTGCTGCTCTGCTAAGACAGGTGGAATCATGCCATCTCCAAAGCAGAACAGCATCTCTGCACACAGCCTTCCCTGATTTCTGAGAGCTTGGACACCTGCAATGGGTGCCCTTCTGCAAAAGCTGCTCCCAAGACCTGTCTCCCACCACACGCCATGGAGACACAGCACCTGGGAAAGGGCCAGCTCCAGGTCACCATGCACAAGGGTACAGCCATCATTTCTGTCACTGGAGAAGTCTGGAGCAAATTTGGATATGCTCTTCCAAAGGAGAGCAGTAATAAATCTGCTGTCAGTGAACTACAGATAGTCAGCAAATCTCCAGGGTCCCTCTTTTGCTGACTGCATACCCCAATAGGAAGGGCACTATCATCAGTAAGCAGCACACAGGCCAGATTTTTCACTCTGATTCTAAATTATACACAGAAGATACAAGATGGCTAACCACTAGAGGAATAAGAAGGTCAATATATTCACTCACCATGCTGGATGAAGTGAAGACAGGAGCAAACAAACCAAGAAATCAGCTGAACAGTCCAACTCTAATTGTATAGCCATAAAGCAGTGCCATAATTACAGATGTAATCCTCCCTTTTCTCCCAGTTGTGTTGGTGTCCCACCATCACTGGGAGCTCTGCCCACAATGGAGCCCTTGCAGGAACCAGAAGTCCTATACAAGGCACTCACCACATAACCAGACTGCCCACTCCCTGCAGGCAGAGCCAGCCTTTATGCTGTTAACCCCAGAGGCAGGACACCTGAGGGTAATGCTGAAGGTGGGGGCACCCATGGTGAGCTCCTCATGGGCTCCCACCCAATGTTAGCCAGGCCCTGGGTGAAAACCAATCAGGAAGGTCTCTCCTGCCTGGCTGTGGACATCATCCACATGTCAACCCTGATTCAGGGAGGGGGGCTTAGACCCCAGCACTTCACTCTCAAAGAGACATGATGGGGATCATGTTGTTCAGTGGGATATAGAGCATTCACAGCCCAAGGGAGGTTGTCCAGAGCCAGCCAGCCAAGCCAGGGGCTCAAAATTGTGATGGTGGGACCCAACAGTCCCTGGGATCAGGGTGATCAGTGCTTACAGCTTCAGCATCAAAGTCATTGGTCAGGAGGATCACTTTTTCTTTTAGCTGCCCTGAGGTTTGTGCCAGACCAGGATTTGACATTCCTCTGAAGCAGAATGGCACTGAAAGCAGAAATGGTTTAGGATCCTGTTACATTTTCCTTCACCACTCTTTTAGAGTTGCTGAAAGTTGCCTCAGTGCCAAGGAAACTTTCCTTTACTGCAGCCTTAAGTCACTTGTTCCAAAATGCCTTTGATCTCCAGTGCTTTTTGGCAATGCTTGGAGATATTGCTTGAAATCAATAACGATCCCTGTTTATGAACATCATTTAGGTGTAAAAGGCCTGAGTGTTTCTTTACCCACGTGGCATGTTTCCAGGGCTATTTGAAGTAGGGTGTGCAACCAGCCAAAGGGGGGGTCCCCGTTAGCACTGCCATGAGGTGCACGTTGTCCCAGGCACCCAAAGTGCCATGGTGAGCCCAGGGACACAGAGCAGCTCCAGGCACCACACACAGGCACTGCACACCACGGGGCTCATTCTGTGCCTGAACACCTAGCTGGGTTGAATCAGGGAATGTTTTCCACTGTCCTCTTCTTTTCTTCCTTTGTGTTTCTATAGAGGGATCAGTTATCCTGGGCAAGATAGGAGTTACTGATCTTTCTGTCTCTGTTATCCCCACTTGTTGTACTTGCTATAAAGATCTCGGCTACCCTTTAATCTAGCCACACCTCAGAGGCAGAAAGCAGCCAGGCTAGGATCTGATTCCAGTGTTAGGCTAGAATTGTTTGCTTTGAAACTGAAAACGGAATAATTGACCACTTGCACATGAAATAAAATAAGTCTTTGCCAATTACATCTTTATTTCGAGTGGCTCAGGTGGATTTCAGCACGAGGAAAGTCTCTGTGTTACCCTATCACATGATGTGCTCAACGTGGACTTGGTCCAGTGAGGATTTTTGATGACTTTGTATCTACTTTCTTGTGTTTTTCAGGATCGTGTCCACATGGCCGTTGTCCTGGGGATGGGGTACAGTTCCCTCTGAATGCCTAATTAAGCTCTGATTAGCATTTCTTCTAGGAGCAGATGCAGCTTTTCCAGCCCAGCAAACAATGCCATCTGTTGTTCTCTTGCTGTAAGTTCCATCTGAAAGTCTGCTCTGCTTCTATATTTAATTGTGAAGTTTCCTGCTGCCAAAAAAACAGTAAGGTCATTCAATTTGGCATCAGGAGGAAAAGGCCAAAAGGGAGGGAGGTGGAATTTTTGATTGTTCCTGCAGGGAATGGTGTTGGCTTAGTCTGACTGGCAGCTCTGCAGCCCATGCAGGACAAGCCAAAGGGTGAAAACTTTGATCAAGCCTCCCATTACCACCTTGTGTCTTCTCCTAGACATCAGGACTGCCTCTGCTGGGAGTCTCCAGCAGCATTTTCCTACCTGTGGTTCCACCATTTCCCTGGATAGCTGGATTAGAGGTGATAGCCTGGTCCTCAGACACCGGCCCTCGTAGCATTGTGTTGTGACCTTCTCTGAAAACTTTTGGCATTCACAACAGAGGAAAGCATTCACAAGCAACCTTGTCTGTGCTCCTAGCCTCGGGGAACTGCTGAATTTGCATGGCCTTGACCAACCTGGTGTGACTGCCAACAAGGAAGCCAAGTGGAGTACTGATTTTTGGGCATCTGTCAACTGGCGTCTGGCTTGAAACCCACTAAACTAATTTCACACAGACCACTTAGCAGCCATTAGCTGGTTGTGGCATGACCCGTAGTGGACTGAGATCACTGACCTAGAGGGGAAAACACTAAATGTTGTTATTTAACCCCTTGGACAGTTTGGGTTTGTAGGATGGGAATGCTCAGTGAAAAATATAAAAAGATGTAAAGAAGTCAGCGTGGATTGATGGCCAGATTTTATCCTTTCTGTGAACGTCACCTACTTAGTCAACTACTTTAAGAGCTAGATCTCTGATATAAATGGATAAAAACAGCTAGTGAACTCTGGCTAGGGTAAAGCTTTTGACTCTTCACCTTTGGGAAAGCGAGGATTTAACAGAAACCAGGCAATTAGGACTGATTTCTATAATAAATAAAATCAAAAGTTTAACTTTGCAAATGTTTAAATATTCCATCCATAATGAATGTTAATCTAAAATATAGGCAAATGCTATTTATTTTAAACTTTGTGGTTTTTTTTTTTTCCCCAAAACTTAAAATATTTAACATCTGTTCCCTTTGATGGGTCATGATGAAGAAGGGGACCTCGGTCAGTTCTCAAACTTATTTTCAAAATGCCAACAAGTTGTAGAATCCTGTCCCTCCAGCTGGCTGACATTGATTATGCATTATGTACGTCAACCCAAAGGCCAATGCAGGGCATGATTTATTTAATAATGCAAGAGAATGTCCCCTACACACTGAAATCATACCCACAGCACCAGTCCCTCAAATACCCTCAGGGAGGCTTGAGGCCAGTATCATATGTAAGGAGCTGATATTAATATTCATCATAAATTAAGCTTCTTTTCACTACACATGAACTCTTTAACAAGAGGTTTAAAAACATTAAAATGTCTGCTAGGATTTTTTCTTTAAGCATTCCATTTGTGCTCCCCCTGCCTTCTGAGACATCTGGCTCAGCTCCTCCTTCAGCAAGGAGTGAGTTGCCAGCCTGTGTGTCTGGTGTGCCCATCACTGCCATGCCTGGCCTTCTGCTGCTCCCCCAGAACAAAAGCTACTATCCTAATCCCATCTCCCCAAGCATCTTCACACCAGATGTGTGCTCTACTCCAGCACAGGATGTTTCCTGCAGCGTTTGTTGGGACTGCCCCCTGTTCAGCTTTGCAGAGACAGAGGAGTAAGGATTAAACAGCTAGAAAGCTGGTGGGTGGGAGAATAGAATTAGACATTGTGCCTTAGAAGTGTCTTTTCAGGTAGAGTTTTGCAGAGAGCTCTTCTGAGCTTTGCAGGTCCCTATGACAGGCAGCTGCTAGAAATTCTCCCTGTGAGGCTGCAGGAGACAGGCTGGGTTCACACACACAGCTTGCTGGGACAGGATTTTGCTTTTGTAGTAGCACTCTGAAAGTGCTGTGGAATAAAGAAACGTGTTACCTCAATCCACAGCTCTTTCATACTCCAGAGAAGCTGGGTGGAACTCAGCAGTAAAAGGGAAAATCAGTTCTGTCTTTCAGGTTGTTGTTGTTGTGTAACAGATGTGTTTGGGATACCACCACACCTGGCTCTTGCACAAGTCCTTGTTGTCCTCCTGAACAGCTCATTAAAGTCATTAACAGATCCTGGGACGATTTTCAGCCTCCTCAAGAGTAGCTGTGCTTATAGTTGGGAAGACAGCAGCATTCTAAGAGTTAAACTGCAATGACCTGGAAAAACACAGATCCCAAAAAAACAGGAATTTGATACAGTTCAGCATCTTCAGTGTACTTTGTTATTTACTATGCACAGCTTCTGCCAGCTGTAGCTGTTCTTCTGTTTCAACCTGGGAAAAGAAGAAGGGACTGCATTTTGTGGTTTTTTTGGGATTTTTGTTTCAATATATCCCCATAGCAGCCACCTTCCACCCCCTTCCACCCCCTTCCATGTCCACGCTGCATAAAATTGTCTGTGCAGGCAGGACTTCAAAGGAGTCATCGCTGCAAATCAAGGGCAAGCAGTGGCAGTCACTACGGCAGGAAACTTGAAGAGATCTCCTTAGCTAGGTTGGAAGAAGCAGCACTTAAATAGCCCATTCCTGGGTGTACAGGAGGTTCAGCACACTTTGTACCTGGATATTTCCATCCAGCTATTATCCGGGGAGCTACAGAGGAGAGAACTGTTAGTTTTCAACTCTGAATTTATTGCCCAACATTTGTGACTAAGCAAAGGGAGTAGGGCTCTCTTCTGCTGATCAATATAGAAGGATAGTATCATCAACAGGCAAACCAACAGCCATTGCCCTCCCTCCACTACCACAAGTACACCAAAGATCCAAAGTGCCAGACAACTGGAGGGAGGAACAAGTCAATACACCCATTCCAAAGGACGTGCAGAAGGGAGCAAGCTTGCCAAGGAACCATGTCATGGTAGATGGAAACAGCCAGACAAGGAGTCCAATCATGTAGAAGTGTCCCAAAGAGAGACACATAATCTTGTTCTACCATCCTAGAAACTCCACTTCCTATGAAGAATCAGGGAGTCCTTTCAATAACCAGAAGCTCCCCCCTCCCCCAACACCTACACTGCACAAACATATCTCCCAATTCCACTGCAAGCAGTCAGTTCTTACAGAGGTGGCTTCTTGCCCCACCTCCAAGTTAATGTGGAAGGTGGGGGCAGCTGGTGGTGATCTCCTCAACAGTTCCCACCGAATGCTGGCATGACCCTGGGTGAAAACCAGTCAGGAGGGTCTTTCTTGCCTGGCTGTGGACATGATCCATGTGCCAGCCCTCATTTGGGGCTGAGGGTTTAACCCCAGCACTTCAGGCCCTGGAGAAATGGGGTGATGGGAGAAGATGAGGAACACCTCTTCCCTGCCTCCTCTACATGTCCAAAACTTGTGTGTCCAAAATAACCTTTCAGCTTTCTATTTATTTTTTTTCTGGCAGCTGGACGATTACAGATACCCCAGGGGAGGTGCAGCCACCCGCAGGGAAGCGAAGCTGCTGCAGGCAGCTCCTCCATCACTCGCTGTGCTGCTCTGCAGAGCACAGGCTGGAAAACACGGGTGGGGACCTGTGACCAGAGCTCTCGCCTGATGTGAAAACCGTCATTGCTTCGACATGAGCCTTCTTCCCTCTGTTCAGCCCGCGGGGCTTGCTAAAGAAAGCACTTACACGTGCGCCCCCCTCACTTCTTCAGATGGAGACATGGACTGACATCCGCACCCGTGGGGCACAGACCTCGCCCAGCCGCCCATCTGATCCCGAGCTCCCTGCAGATCCTTACAGGCAAAGGGACCCGTGGCAGTTTGTCGATCTTCACGTTCCCTTCACACCGAAATATTGCTGAGCTGAAGCCGGAGATTTCCGAAATCTGCCCGAATTTTAGCGGAGTGTTGCTGGCTTCTCCCGTCCCGCTGCGGGCTTCGGTC